>NC_041233.1:3738276-3775785 GCF_002837175.3 Physeter macrocephalus | reverse complement strand
CGGTGCGCGGGCCTCTCACTATCGCGGCCTCTCTTGTTGCGGAGCACAGGCTCCAGATGCGCAGCCTCAGTAGTTGTGGCTCACGGGCCTAGTTGCTCCGCGGCATGTGGGATCCTCCCAGACCAGGGCTCGAACCCGTGTCCCCTGCATTAGCAGGCAGATTCTCAACCACTGCACCACCAGGGAAGCCCTGTGATTAACTTCTTAAACGAGTTTTTTTGTTTGTTTGTTTTTAATAAGGCATCTTTGAGGAATACAGTTGATCTTCTGTATCCACAGGGATTGTTTCCAGGACCCCCCTCAAGATACCAAAAGCCAGGGACACTCATATAAAATGGTGTAGTGTTTGCATATAGTCTACACCCATCCTCCCATATACTTTAAGTCATCTCTAGATTACTTATACTTCCTAATACAATGTAAATAGTTGCTGGTCCGTGGCAAACTCAAGTGTTGCTTTTTGAAACTTTTGAAGTTTTTTAAAAATATATTTTCAGTCTACAGTTGTTTGAATCTGCAGGTGTAGAACCTGGGGATGTACAGGGCTGACTGTAATTTCTAGTTCAAATGCAACAATTTGGAAGACTAAAATTTCCTGACTTTTGTTTTATGACACTATATGGAGACTAACAAAGTAAACCTGGAATATTAGGAGATTTTTAAGTCATCTGTGTTGAGATATTGGCTGGTAAAATAAAGTCCTCGTTGACTTAAAAAATAAAATTCTAAGGACCTCCCTGGCAGTCCAGTGGTTAAGACTCTGTGCTCCCAATGCAGGGGGCCCAGGTTCAATCCATGGTCGGGGAGCTAGATCCCGCATGCCGCAACTAAGAGTCCACATGCCGCAACTAAGAGTCCACATGCCGCCACTAAGAAGTCTGCATACTGCAACTAAAAAGGAAAAAAAAAAGATCCCTCGTGCTGCAACTAAGACCCGGTGCAGCCTAAATAAATAAATATTTAAAAATAAAAATTAAAAAAATCTAATTGTAGACTTAATTAACTGCCCCCTTTGCTATACCCACTACTACTGGAGTTCTGAGTTGCTAAACCTCTCCAGCCATGATCAAAACCAGGAAAAATGTTCTCATCAGTACTAGTTTAATGTTTATATGTAAGGTACACACACACACAGTGTGCAAAGACTTTGCCTTAGGGCTATATTGGTTAGGGTCTGCCTGCTCTAAAAGAGACTCCAGAATACAGTGTCCAGACAAGAGACAGGCTGACTCCTTTCTTGTGTGACAGCCTGAGATCTGGGCAGGTGGGCTGCTGTCCTCCACCTGACACTCAGGGACCCAGGTTCCTTCCATCTTGTTTCTCCACCGCCGGGCCTGGGCCTCACTGCTTGGAGGGAGCCCACTGGGCATGTCTGCACTCTGGCTGGCTGGAAGAGGAGGGGGCAGCCAGGAGGTGGTCACTCGAAGACCCCAGAAGGGGTCTGCATCACTTGTGCTCTCATCCTCTGGAGAACTCAATGGCCTCACCACAGCTGACTTCAAGGGGCTGCTGAGCAGTGTCATGGAGCCGACCCTGCACGTGCTTCTGTGCTTATGCTGTGGAATTGGCCTTGGCTGTGGCAATGTGGGCGCTCCGATGGAGTAAGTCACTTGTCAAATGCTTCCTGCCTGCTCTGTCCTGCCAGGTGCCATCTTAGGGAGGGACTCAGGTTACAAGGGTGGGTGGGTAGAAAGGGGTGTTGCTCTTATGGCACTTTCATTCTGGAAATAGAGTCGATCTCCTAATAATATTGCTCTCAGTGGATTTCTTTTTTTTAATTGGAGGCAGTGCTGTCTTCTTAAAGTGCAGCTTAGTTCTGGGTGGTGGAAGGGAGAGTAAAGTCTAATAATAATGAGGTTGCAGACAGACTCTGTAACTTTGAAAAAAAATGTTCCTGGGGACGTGGATTAGGGAATGTAATAAAGGACCTCGTCCCCTGTTTAAAATTCAGACTCATAATAGAAGGCTTAAGAGACACTTGATGAATGGGATCCCAGTAATCATTTATTCAGGAGCCAGAGGGTTTCTGGGGAGCAGAAACCTCCCCAAAGATGGCAGGGGCTCTGGCTTGCGTGTCCTTCAGAAGGAAGTTCCCTTGGGTCCTGGGGTCTCGCCCACTCAGAGAGGAGCTGTCTCAGGGTCACGGGCGATGCCTAAGGAAGCGGTTGTGCATGTGATTCCCCCTCCTCAAATGAGCTAACATTACACTGCTTTGTCCCACAAATAACTCTGAATAGACTATTTGCCAGCCGCTTGAAAGGCTCTTGAAGTGATAGTCTGATCGATGGGATTGGCTGCCTGGGGGACCCAGGGGAGCAGATGTGAGTCTGTCCAGGCTTGAGGGGCCAAGGTCAGTGCCCCCTGGATGCCGAGGGTGATGCGGAGCGGGGGAGTGGCCACCGTGCGTGGGCTCTGAGTTCTGTGTTCTCTAGTCACTCCGTGGGCTTCCAAGGATGTGCAAAGTGATCCTCCTGGAACCAAACGTAGATGTTCCTTCCAGATGGTCAAACTAAGTGAGAGCTTGGCCTGTTTCATTCCCCACTAACCAGTGAAAAGGGGGGAAGAAAAACTCCTGGTTGAAATAAATGACGCTTGACGTTTTTTTAAGGACGGAGAGGCCGAGTGGTTTTTCCTTCAGCAGGAGCATCACGGCCTCTTGATGATCTGGAAGTTGCCTTGGTTTCCTCTTGCTGGCTGCTGTCTGCTCAGGAGACTGTGCAGATGGGTTGTGCGGAGTTTGCTAATTTTTGCCAATAACTTAAGCGCGGAAGGATTCAGGGAACCTCCTGAGCGATGACAGCACCGATGCCAAGGATAACTTGGAGCAAAGAGGAGCGCTCCTTGAGCCTTTCAGTTGATTTGGGGGCAGTAGCCACGGCTGAACAGCTGCAAATGGTGTGTTTGCAGTTCACACTGTGGGAAGTTTGGGAGTGTCTTACATCGTTTTGTTTGTAGTGAACAAAAGAGCCGTCTGGAGCCTAATCAGCTGATCACGTGTATATCAATCCCGAGGGCTGTGTCTCTCTCTTAACTGAAATGTTAAACTTATCTGTAAGGGAGGAAAACTGGCCTGATGATTGATTGGTGTCTGACTACACCCTGCATTACACACGTCAAAGGTGTGTGCACTTGGACTTTCCATTAATGGGTCAACATTCGCATTGGCCTTTGCCCTTATAACTCACTATTCCATCCACCCAAACCCTTTATCTTTTTCTGCCTGCGCTGTTGCACGAAGTATTTGGCAGCCTGTGCAGGGAGCGTGGGCCTGTATTTCATACGTTAAGTTAGTTTGATTTGTTGGTGGAATGGTTTGAGAAGGGGATGCTTCTGGAGGGGGGACGGTTTCTCAGGGGTCACGTCTTCATGGGGAGAGGGGGAAGAGATGCCAAAGAAATTGCAGATATCCTAATAATCCTCACAGAAGTGGTTTTCACCCAGCACCTCCCACTCAGTGTCTCTGTTATTATTGGATTCAGAATAAAGACCTGCTGGGCCCTGCCTTGAACCCCCGGGGGCGATTCGTATGTCGTTGTGTCCAAAACCATCCCGGCGTCCTGTGGTTCAGATGCTGTGGATTGAAAAGGCACACAGCACCCGAAAGATCCTATCCTGCACTCCCTCAATCGAGATGAACTAGTTTGGTCCACATCAAGAATTTTTTCGCCATTATATCTTTTCTGTTCTTGAAATACAGCTTCACTGGAGGTTTCCAGATCTTCTATTTTTGTCTGTAAAGTAGTATCTCTATTTTATTCACAGTTTTTAATCCTTGTTGCGTTCTTCTGAATGTTTAGATTACAGGTAATTTCCAGAATTGTTGGGAGACAGTTCCATGTTTGATGCCTTTGGAGAATACGTAGAACCTTGTTGATACCTGGAGATAATCCCCTTGACAGCATAATAGGAGTGGATGATTGTTAGAGAACATCTATAACTTTGCTTTTTAATTCTGGTCTGGGACTTCTGCAGCTTGACCATCAGCATACCTTTGAAAAAAAAATCTAGTCTGAAGGGTCTTATAAAAATACCAATATTTTCGGGCTTCCCTGGTGGCACAGTGGTTGAGAGTCCGCCTGCCGATGCAGGGGACGCGGGCTCGTGTCCCGGTCCGGGAAGATCCCACATGCCGCGGAGCGGCTGGGCCCGTGAGCCATGGCCGCTGAACCTGCGCGTCCGGAGCCTGTGCTCCGCAACGGGAGAGGCCGCAACAGTGAGAGGCCCGTGTACCGCAAAAAAACTCCACAAACCAATATTTTCAATAATACCTTTTGGAATAGAGACATGGTTAAGTTCACTGAAAAAGTCTCGCTTAGTTCCCCGCTCATTCTGGGTGAGGAGCTGAAGTTTTAGCTGAAGGTCAGAGAGCATCTGTGGCTCTCTGTGTTTGGGGCCTTATTGTTAGCACATACAGATTTTTTTAAACTCATTTTAGAAACATGAGTCAAAGTTACTGCCTGGACATAGGTGCTTCCCCCTATTGTGGTGTCTTTATTTATTTCATTCTGTGTATTCACTTTATTCTACTTTTATCAGACACCTGCCCTGGTGTTCTGCTGAGTTCAAGCTCATGGAGACTGGTGTTGAAGTTCCCTCCCCTCCCCACCACACGCTGAGGGGGCCTGAGCCCTGAGCCAGTCCTGGAACCTGGGTTCCCGTCCACTTGCCAGGGTTGGTCCTTGTCAGTGTTGCATGTGCAGTTGTGTTTGTAAGACTTGAAGGCAGATACTGGAGAGCTTACGAATATTTTATTGTTTATCAAGATCTCGTGGTAGAATTTCTTATATATTTCATTAAAAAAAAAAAAGACTACAGAAATAAGCAAGGCTCTTTCCTTCCTGTTGTTTTCAGTAGTCCTTAGACAACCCAGAAGATGACACTCCTATGAATGTAATCACAATACACACAGGAAGAAAGAAAGGCATTTAAAGTATTGTGCAGTTTATTCACTAAGACTGTGCATTGAGGAGATTAAAATAATGAGTCACAATTATGCACATAACATTTTCTTGTTCTGCGACTATGACCAAACAAAAGTAGTGCAAAAAGGAGCAGTTTCCCATGTTAAATGCCATTAATTCTGAACAAATATCACGTGTATTTAAAGGTTAAAATGTAATGCTTGCTTCTTAATTTATCTAATCAGGGTCAGATTGATGACATGCTATTTGCAGGGGATAATAGATAGCTAAATAATTTCTACGTTTTTTTTAGTAACACTGGTTGTAGAGAGACCCTCTCATGGAGGACATAAATTGATAGAAGTGAAGAAGAGATTTTAAAGCACTTTCAGTAAGTTCAGTATATTCACTTTAAACTTGTTATGTAAAAAGTAAGCAAATAATGTGTTTCACAGTTTATCTTTTATCTTTGGTGGCCAGTTAATTCTGTAAAGTATAGTTCGTTTGTCTTTTGGTGAACAAAAGGCATTCTAGATTTTGTGTACTTTTGTGTCACAGTTGACAAGTAACTATAAGATATCACAGTCATAATACTCCTAATGGTCAGGGTTAGTCATGTGATTCACCATACCGGTCTAACAGCTTCCAAACTGCTCTGCAGGTAGTTTGATGTGGGTGATTGTCTTGAGTTAGCTTTCAGAAAAAATGAGGTTAAAATTGTGGAATACAAACCATTAGAAAAGAGGTCACTTTTAAAAATCAGCTTCCTCTTCTTTAAAATGGGGGATATGGAGTAGCGTTAGGTAATGTCTAACTTTATGAAGACTGGCCTACAGTGAGGAAGTAGCTAGGGGACAGGGAAGTCTTTGGAAGAGTTCTTTCATGCTGGGAATTGAAGATGGGGTAGAGGAAGGTCATATAGCCCCTCTGGCCAGGTTGGTCTGCCTGGCACTTGGTGGGTATTTCTGGCTCGCGTGTCTATCTTACCTGGAGTGCTGGTCAACCCCCGACTGCACACAGGCCACCTCGTGTTTGTGATATGTGCAGGGAGATATGGGTATGCGGCAGATACAGAAAACCTTTATTAACTTGAGTCACCTGACAATACCGAAGTGCAAAGATAATTTTTCCAGTGAGAGGAGGACCATAGAATTGGCTGAGGTGTGGTGTTAAGAGGGTAGAAGAAGAGATAATACTGAAAGCAGGGCAAATGCCTGTGGATTCCAACTCATTTATTTGTTTTCTATTATTTCAGAGTCTTCTGTACCTGTTGCAGGTGGTCTGTCCTCTGCCCCAGTCTTTTGCTGGACATTTGCCCCCTTGTGTGAAGCTGTACCTAAGATTCTCTGTCCATTCCCCTCCAGAGGTGAAAGGTGGGGACAGGTAACCCTATACCTGTGCTTGAAGATGTCAAACAAAGCTGCTCTTCCAGGGCACTGGGTCAAAGGTTAACAGGCAGGAGGAAAGAAGGGATGTTGTAGGTTTCCTTGATGCTCTGTGCTCCGGCCACTCCAGTCTGCTAGGCCAAGCTCTGTGCAGTTTTTAGTGAAGTAGAAGGTTAATAACTGTGTAGGGCTTTGGGCTGAGGAATTTACCCCATGACATAATCATAGTCCAAAAGATTTTTATATAAAGATGCTCATGCAGTATTAGTTACACTGTGAGAAACTGGAAAAATATTGGCAGTAAGACATTAAATTATGGTTCTCCATACGATCAAGTAATTTAAATCAATTAAATAGCTTGTTTTATAAGGTCTCTTAATGACATGGGAAAATGTGCACAGAATATTAAATGAAAAAATTTTCTTGCTAGGCAATATATATAATAGATCCCCATTTTACAGGAAAATTAAACATGCATATGCATTAACAGAATAGGATACATTAAAAAATTTACAGTGGTTATTGTGGTTGCGTTATGTCTAATTATCATATTCTCTTCTTTTTGCATTTGTTTTCCAGTTTTTTCTAAAATGAACATGTTAATTTTGTAACAGGAAAAAACATGATATTAAAATATTTGAGTCAGAAAGAGAAAAGCAGATACTGTATGCTAACACGTATATATGGAATCTAAAAAAAAAAAAAAAAAATTGGTACTGATAAACCTAGTGGCAGGGCAGGAATAAAGAAGTAGACATAGAGAATGGACTTGAGGACCCGGGGATGGGGAGAAGCTGGGCTGAAGTGAGAGTAGCATCGACATATATACACTTACGAATGTAAAATAGATCGCTAGTGGGAAACAGCCGCATAGCACAGGGAGATCAGCTCGGTGCTTTGTGACCACCTAGAGGGGTGGGATAGGGAGGGTGGGAGGGAGACGCTAGAGGGAGGGGATATGGGGATATATGTATATGTATAGCTGATTCACTTTGTTGTACAACTAACACAGTATTGTGAAGCAATTATACTGCAACAAAGATCTATTTTTTAAAAAATTTGAATTATATGATGGGTATATGTATCCTTTAAAACTATTTGTCTGTTTCAGTATAATTTCTTGGCTCAGTATGTAAATTTGTTTTATTTTATTATATAATCTTGCTTGATTTGTATTTTTGAGTTATAAAACAAGTTTTGAAGGCAAGTAATTAGCAAGCATTTATAAGCACCTATTACGTCTAATAAATATATTTTTGGTACATGTTCTTTACCATAAAAGTATTTATAATTTAAGTTTAATATCATGTAGGTAGATATCCTTTGAAAATTATTTGCTGATCTTGTATGTAAGAGTTTAAGCATTGTATATATATATATATATATATATTTTTTTTTTTTTTTTTTTTTTTTTGCGGTATGCGGGCCTCACTGTTGTGGCCTCTCCGGGCCCAGCCGCTCCGCGGCATGTGGGATCTTCCCAGACCGGGGCACGAACCCGTGTCCCCTGCATTGGCAGGCGGACTCTCAACCACTGCGCCACCAGGGAAGCCCAGCGTTATATTTTTTTAACCTTTTGACTACCTTCTTTCATTTAAACTTGTTGCACAGGAAAAACACATACATATATGTATACTTTTAAGGCATTAAATTTATTTTAGGGAATTTACTTTTTACTATTAATAATGTAGTTTATTGGTAAGGCACTGTATGACTTGCGTTTGAATATATTATTTTATTTAATTCTCACAGCTGTCTTTCCTTAACAGTGGGGACATCTTTCTCAGTTGGTATTGAGAGTTAAGTTAGAGACTTTGGCATTTACTTTAAAAATGCCATTAATACTCTTTGCTTATTTGTGAGAGCAGTGATACCTTGACTCAGATAATACCCGTGTCTTCTTAGCATTATAATTGCTGGCCCTTTGATACTGTGCTTTTTGACATTTACATTACAAATAAAAATTAGTTAATTTGTAAGTTATAAGGTCTCAAAAAAATAGTTCATTCTTCTTTCACACCTGGTAGTGCTTCCATTAAAATTCTGAAATGACTTATTAAATTAAGTGCAGTGTCAAAGGCTAATTGTCTCTCTGTGAATTAGTCTATGTGACTTATGAAAGCATGATTTAAGAATTATGTTTGAATAGCAACTCCAAAGTCAGCTTTTAGTATCTATCAAATTGTAATGATCATAGATGAAGAGTATTAATAGATTATGAAGTCCATTCTCCTGCTGTTACAAAAGATGCCTCTAAAATATGTGCAGTGTTAGCGCCCTTGAACTTACTTCACTTGCGAGCCTCCCACGTCTGAGGCACAGATGTATGGTCTGAGTGCGCTGTGTCCCGAGCAGCCCTGCCCGATGGTCAGAAAGCTGTGAGGACAGCCAGTGCGTGTGTGTGATGTGTGTAGGAAGGGGTGGTGGACTGGTGGAAAATCAGAAATCCCATATTAAAAAAAATTTTTTTAAGTTTTTGAAATTATATTCACAAGTCAGCGTAATTTTAGTGGAATGAATGAGAGGTTTGGAGCCACCTTTAATCAGCCTGTCTCTTGAGCACCTACCGTGGTGGTTTGGACACTTTGGCAACCCCGGGTTTGAATCAGAGCTCACTGCCACGTTGGTGAGTTGCAGCTTGGTTTCCCCATCTCTAAGTGTGATGGGACGTGATGCCTGTTGTGAAAGCTGGTTGTGAGATCTCTGAGGATGCTTGTGGAAGGGCTTTGCTCGGCACCTGGCACACAGTGGGTACCCAGTGACCCCAAGTTACTGTTCCTCATCGGCCTTACTGAGCATTTAGTGTGAGCTGCGGGGCTCATATGCCGACACCCCAGAGCACAGGAGAGGATGCGCTGGTGAGGAAACAAATACCACTGCCTGACAGTTAAAGCCAAAACACAAAGGAAACCAAGGTTCTCTTCGAGCATCACTGTTCCTCTCATGAGTGATCGTGAAAGTCAGAGACAGAGTTGATTGGAAGAAACTTCGCTGGATTCTTGCAGGGGAGTTTCCCTCAAGCTTAACAGCCTGCTGGAGTCCTCTGAAGAGTCTTAATTAAACTGGGGTAAGGAAGAGGCTGCGCGCGCGTTGTGTTCTTCTGCTGGCTGTAATTAATCCCCATGCGGGATCAAGTCGGTTTGCTTGAAGAGTACCATTCATCAGCTGTTAAAGAGTGAGTATGTAGGTGACAGACAGGTGTAGGATGACAAGAGACTTTTTGTGGATTGAGTATCACGTCCATTCCTGTTAAGCTTCCTGGTCAGTTAACTTCCTGGATGTCAAAGGATGTCTTTTTGCCAGATACCCTTTTACTTAGTCAAAAGTAGGTAAACTACCTACCTTTCTGAGAGTTTCTGTTGGGGCCTAGAAAAAGAAATTATCTTGGTAAGAGTGGTGACGTAGTCTTGTAGCTGGCGTTAGAGCGGGGCCTGAGGGCCCCAGGTGCATCTACATGTCACTGTGACCTCCCCTGTCGCCAAATGAGCGCTCAGTGCCCAGGACCTGCCTGCTCGCAGCATCCCCCAGTGCTCCCATCTCTCTGGTACCTCCTGTCCCACGCTCACTTCTTGGCTCCTGCCCTTTGCCTGTCCTTCCACCCACACTGTGCAGCTCCTGGTCTCGAGAGTATCCCCGGCTTGCCCTCAGGCCCGCCCTTCGTGCTTCCACTGCTTTGACCCCAGTGAACACCCCACCCATTTCAACACCCCCATCTCCCTCCCCTTGGCTTCCTTGGCAGCCCTCTCTTCGCCTGGTTCCCTGGGTACCTCTGGTCATTTCCTCTCTGCTGTCGCTGGACTCTCCTGCCCTCAATACCTTTGAAATGTTGGAGTTCCTTTGGTCTTCTCCCTCAGGGTGAAGCTACCCTCCTAGTGGCCTCTCTCGCTACCTCTGTGATGGTGACCTCCACATTGTTACCTGTCTGACCTTTTCCTAGCCGCCTTCTTGCCATCTTCCTTGGAGAGTCTTGATACATTTCAAAGGACATGCATCCATTCTGGAGCTTTTATCTTCCCCACAAATTCCTGGTACACTCTCTTCTTCCTAGTGCTGTAATATCAGGAGCAACCTAGCCTGCCAGTTAGACCAGGCTTGCTGTCCTCCTTAACTCAGTCCTCACAGCAGTGTGTCCAGTTGGTCACCATCTTCTTCCAGTTCTGCTTCAGAAATGCTTCTTGAGTATCTTTCATCTCCACTGCCCCGGCCTCACTTCAGGACAGATCGTCCCTCTTAGAACTTTGAAATAGCTCTTTAGCCCCTGTGTCTGATATGGTACACGCAGCCACATGTGGCCATTTACATTGAACTTAATTAAACCTGAAAATGAAAATTCAGTTGCACAGACTCACGAGCCGCATTTCAGGCGTCGGGCAGCCACACGTGGCTGGCGGCTGCCGTACTGGAGAGCACGATGGGGCACTCCCATGCCCACAGATGGTTCTCCTGCACATCACTGTCCAGCTTATCTCCCTGCCGCCAGTTTCTCACCCTCTCCATCTCCTCCTTCGTATGGCCTCCCAGCATTTTCTTCGCAGAAGCAGCGGCCCAGTTATGCCACGCCCCTGCTTAAAAACTTCTGTTGGATGCTGGCATATGTTCTGTGCCCCTCAGCATGGCACACAGGTCCTTCACTGCCTGCCCTCCAAGCTCGGAGACCCCTGCCCCTCCAAGCCATGCCTCTCCCCTTTGGCACCATTCCTCTCTGCTTGCAATGCCCCCTCCTCGTCTCCTTCAGAGTCTCAACACCCGTCTCTGGGAGTGATGCTTCCCCACTGCCTTGTAGCCTGTGTTTGCTGCCCTGGCCTCCCCATCTGAGGCGTGTCTCTAGGGCATTGTCTTCCAATGTTTTTGTCTCTGTACCTTCTGAAATAATCTTTTATAAACTATGTACTCCCTCCCATGGGAGTACATATGTCTTTTACATTTTATGTCATGTAATGTCAACTTACATTTTAAGTTGACATCCGACCTTTTTTTTTTTTTTTTTTTTTTGTAAATCACAAGTTCAAATGACTTATTTTTGGGAAAAAGAAGTAGAAAATATTAAACATCGTAGAATATGAAAATAATATGAAGATTGACTTAGTTGGAATGAATCTTTGACAGTATGATTTGAAAGAATTTTCACATTTTGATTTTAACCACGTAGTTGAGAAACGTACTTGTAAATAGTTCAAGTATCTTTGTTATCTGTGGTGTATCTCTAGCTTGGCTTGAACATTTTGGCATCTTGGGGAAAAATTCCAGGTCTACTTAAGAGAATTCATATCATTAACCTACGTTTCTTCTTCTTCTTTCTTTTCCCCCTGAATCCAGGACATCCCCAAATGGGCCAACTTTTACCCCTAACAGAAATATGTTTAAGACACATAAAATGAGGCATCTCTCTGAGTTCAAGGGGCCATGATTAGTCATTAAAGGATACTTCCCTGATAATCATCATTTTGAATCACCCCCTTTGTTTGGGGTCCCACAGCTTTCTGAACTTTGAAACAATGCACCCAGGTAAGCTTTCAGAGAGAGGGGAGCTGCTGGCAAGATAGGAGTGTCCTTGCGTTTTCAGGAAGAGTGCAAGGGCGAGGTGGAGACCCGGAAATTGATTCCTTAAATTACCCTTCGAACGGCTCCTTGAACTTTTGCACATGGGCTCCTGGGAGTGTGTGGGGCCCCCGGGGCTGCCTGCCTTGGTGGGAGGCTGCAGCTGTGGGACGCCTTGGTCCCCATCACGCCTGGCCTGGTGTTCAGACGTGGCTGCATGAATGAGTAGGTCTGTCTCCCGTTGTGACTGGTTACAGCCTCCCCTGGGGTTCACTGCTTTCCTTAGAGGGGCGGCCGGGGACCACTGCTTCAGGCTTCTCTCTCCCTGTGGATTTGTCTCGGACACCGCCGGCCACAGGAAGCAGGTTCCTTGCCTTATGCTTGGGGAGGAGTGGAAGTATTTTTGTCATGAAAAACAACTGTGTTTATAGAGGCCTGCATGATTTTGTGGAGCATTACATAACCAGTCTGAGCGGCCGGGGAAGATGATCGCATCCCCTCGTGCTGGCTGCAGGGCTGCAGTGTGTCCTGAGACTTCCGTTCCTTCCTGGAGCAGCTGCATTCCTCCTGCTCTGGAACCCGGAGCCCTGGATCAACCTCTGCTTGCTGCTTGGCCTGCTCAGAGGTGGACCGGGCCGTGCCTTCCAGCAGACACTCTCTTTAACATAGATTGTCATCTCTTTTAGGAGATTATATAAACAGACACCCCCAGGCAAAAAAAAAGAAAGAAAAAGAAAAAGCCGGTTTCAGGCAGCGATGGTTTGTTGCTGTCATCGTAGCAGCTCATCCTGTCATGCCTTCACACTCAGCTCCAGCTTCACGGGGGGGGGTCAGGAGTGTGCCCTGGTGAGGCCGTCTTGCCCTTACAAGCTTGAAGTAACCAGAATAAGTTAGAAATGCTTGACTGGAAGTAAAAGGGCATGTTGATTTTGACCCTAACTTATTAGGGAGGGTAAAGTTGATTTTCTGCTTTTTGTTTTCAGAATCTGTTTTCGAATTCTGCTTAATACAGCACAGCCCAGATAGGCAAAGAAATGTTGGCTGTGTTTTGGGAGGGGGGGGATTACTGTCACCAGCACTGTCCCTTCATTTGAAAACTCAAAGTGTCTGTCGTGCTTATAGCTCCTTCCAGAGCTGAGCTTAAAGTTCTCAAGCATCCCTGGCAAGCACCCAGCAAAGGCCAAAGTCTTGCTTTCAGAGCCTGTTCAGGCCAAGGGAAGGCG
Source organism: Physeter macrocephalus (assembly GCF_002837175.3). Classification (NCBI taxonomy): domain Eukaryota; kingdom Metazoa; phylum Chordata; class Mammalia; order Artiodactyla; family Physeteridae; genus Physeter; species Physeter macrocephalus. Next base: position 3,762,738 of record NC_041233.1, on the reverse strand, counting down.
ATAAACTCTGACCTGGATTATTGCCCGTGGTTCTGGCAAGAGCCCTGCACATATGCAAGCAAAGCCCAAGCGTTTGCTTTGTAATCGCTAGTACAATTCATTGCTAAATTTTTTATCCGGTAAGTCTAACACACCTTCAGGAAGGTGCTTCTTAATCTTGGACAGGAGATGCCGAGGTAGAGACGGGATTAATGCATGGTTTGGGGAGTACTTTTGTTTTTTGTTTTTTTCATTGTTTGTTTTTGGTTTTGGCCACGCAGTCTGTCGGATCTCAGTTCCCCGACCAGGGAGCGAACCCGTGCCCCCTGCAGTGGAAGGGCAGAGTGTTAACCACTCGACCACCAGGGAAGTCCCTGGAGAGTACCTTGGAGCAATGCATTTTTGCAGAGCCTGCTAAGATTGTGTTGTGTGACCTCCGTCTAGCCTTGCAGTGTGTGGTGACAGTCATTTTCGTGGGAGGCTCAGGCCTTGCACCAAGCTATTTACTTGGCTCTGCTGGGTGCTCCAACAGGGAGTCCGGGAGGGGGACTGTCTCAGAGCCCAAAGGGGGCAGTGCAGCCACCCTCGCTAAACTCTCAGAAGCCATCACGGCTGCGTCCTGCCAACGAGTCACTCAGGGTGGGCACCCAAGGGCGCACACCATGGATTGTGGGCTTCCCCGGAATTGGTAACACATTGTGAACTGGTGACATACAGAAAGTGATGCAATTTCCTGCAACAGGTAAAAATTTGCCCTTGGCCAAAATTCTTCCTGGCGGGGCTTCGCTGAAAAGCTGCCTGCCATTCTCTTGCCCTGGACCCTCCTGCCAAGTGGTGCAGTTACCGGGAGAAACAAGATGTCGGGAGACAGCCATTGGATGAGGTCCACCGGGAAACTCGGTGCTCTACTGGCTTGGGCAGAGAGTGGGTAGCTTTGCAGCAGCTGCTGTGTTCCAGATGAGCAGCAGCAGCTCCGTGGTTTATTTCAAAAAAGAATGGATATGTAGGGCTTCCCTGGTGGCGAAGTGGTTGAGAGTCCGCCTGCCGATGCAGGGGACGCGGGTTTGTGCCCCGGTCCGGGAAGATCCCACGTGCCGCGGAGCGGCTGGGCCCGTGAGCCATGGCCACTGCGCATGCGCTTCCGGAGCCTGTGCTCCGCAACGGGAGAGGCCACAACAGTGAGAGGCTCGCGTAACGCAAAAAAAAAAAAAAAAAAAAAAAAGAATGGATATGTAATCCACATCTGGGACTCCCACCCCCATTCTGTCGTGGTCCAGGTATTAAAGCCTGTGACCCAGTGCTGTTTGCCCAGTGGGTACCCCTTATTTGCTCAGGGAAGGGATGTTACTGGATCTAATGGATTTCAGATCATCCAGGAAATTGCTCAGTCAGCAACTGTTGAATTCAATTTAAATGAACAGGCTAAAGATCTCAAGGTTTGGAAGCATTTTACTCGGGGCAGGGGGTATCACATAATTCAGGGACCAGCTTCGAGCCAGAGAGAATAAGCTTGTATCACGGAAGGCGTCTCAGTGACTGCCTTCATGCCATGAGGCCAGGGACGGTTTCAGAGTTGAGATGCTTCTGAGGCCTGATTGTCTTGGTTCATCTCTGAGTCTGGCTCACCCGTCTCTAATGCCTTCTGGATGAATCGGAGGACAACAGGTGTCTTTGAGCTGGGCGCAAGCTGTCTTTTAAAGGAACAGTGACCAAACAGAGCAAGTTTGTCTTGGAGAGCCAGGTAAAGAACAGTTAAGGGCTCAGGGTGGGACTTCCCTGGTGGCCCAGTGGTTAAGAGTCCGTGCTGCTAATAATGCAGAGGGCGCGGGTTTGATCCCTGATGGGGGGACTAAGATCCCACATGCAGCACGGCCAAAAGATTTAAAATAAATAAATAAATAAAAGAGCTCAGGGCCAGGCTGAGGGTAAAGGCCCAGTGATCGGCAAGCCCTTTCAGTTTCAGGACCGGCTGCATTGCCCATGCCGCTGTGTCTGGCTTTCAGAAAACGGGGGTGTGAAGATCTTACTGCAGAGAACAGATTTTAAAATGAGGTGTTTATTTGCGTCGCAGAAGGGTTCTTTCAGATGCCTCAGACTCATCCTGTCCAAAAGGAATTCAGTTTGGCTCTACTCTGAAATTTCTAAAGTCTTCACTGTTAGCTACAAGGCCAAGAGCTGCCTCTCCTGCCTGGATCATTGACAGCAGTGGCCTGAGTGATTCTTCCGACTCCCAGCTCAAATCTTGAAGTCCAGACCCCTGAGTGCCACCACAGAGGCTGTCGTCACCTGGCTTCTGCTGGATTCGCCATCTGTACCTGCACCTTCCCACCCAGACCCTTTGTCCTGTAGCGCTGCTTCCCGGGGACGGCCACCTCTGCCCCGTGCTCTCCCCCGAGCCCTTTCCACTCCGTGCTTGATTGGGCAGCTCTGCTCATCCTTCAGTTCTCCACTGAGACACCAGTGAAAGGAATTCCAGACTTATACCACCACTGCTGCGTAGTTTGCTAAAAGCGTTCTCACTGCTGAGAACACTTTCCTGACCGGTTGCTGGTTCTGGACTCAGCTCTGCCCTCCCCAGGCATCCTCATCTTCTCCACCTGGCACATAACTACGGGGCTCACCTCTCTTCCCGGGCAGGCCACACGCTCTGGGGCCAGAGACCAGGGGACTGCCTTCCTGACCACTAGAGCCTCGGTTTCCAGCACAGTTCCGAGACGTAACAGGCAGTCAGCAGAGTTTTGTGGAATGAATGAGGGTATAAGGCTTTCTTTTAAATTGCAAGCGTTTCTAATTATTTTAATAGCTACCTTTCACAGAAACCAACCGTGATGCAAATTCAGGTATCCTGATTGGGGGCGGTGTGTGTGTTTATAGATACCACATTTTAATTTTAGCTGCGTTCAAAAACTCAAGAATATTAGATGGCACTGTCCTTTTGGGAAATGAAATTGATGCTGACCCCCGTTCACAGATGTCGGGGTCTCAGGCAGGCCCAATAAGAAGTGCCCTCTTTTCCTGCCCAGGCTTTGACAGAGTTGGAAACTATATAAACAAAGTAAAAGTAGAGGCCAAAATACTCATCTGTTATTGGTAGAGGTTAAGTAGGAGGGCTCAGCTTGGGGTGAAGACCAAATGCTGACAGAGTCTCAGGGTTAGGCCGTGTCTCCACCCAGGCCCGGGCAGCACGGGGCCCACCTGGGGTCCTGGGTCTTGGGGAGCCACTGTCCCATCAGGCCAGCCCCTCCACCTTGGGAGTGAAAGAGTTCCGGAGTTAACTAATCAAGCCCCAGCCAAGAAGACATGGGAAGAAGCCCTCCTTCCCTCTAGTGATTGTTTTAATATCCAAAATTGTTCAGCTTATGTTTCTCCAAATAGGTAAACCGTGGGGCAGTTGTCCTAGAGCCCCGTGAATGTTGGAAAACTCTTCCCATGAATGCTCTAGGTTTGGTGCTGTCTGATGAGGGAAGATGGGTGAGTGAGAGAGAGAGAGATTGAGAGAGAGAGAAGTGAACTCGGAATGTTACGCTGTGTTCCAGCGTTGCCTGAATTGAATTGAACATGAGTAGCTCTACTTCCAGACTCGCCCCTTGACTTGCTGGGGTCTGGTTTTCTACACCACCTTCCTCTGTATCCAGCCACCATCCCCATCCCCATCCCCATCCCCATCCCCATCCCCATCCCCATCCCCATCCCCAGCTTAACTTTTCTTTATAAAGGTAGTATTCTGAAAGCATCATTAGGGAATCAGAGCGGTTTTGAAAACAGCGAGGGAGATCACTCACTTCTTTCCCAACCAGTGGGACTTGCAGGTGATGGAACTTGCCAGCCCTAATGGGGGACAGTGTTAATATTTACACTGACTTAGTCAACATTTAGGATTTGTGGATCCATTCGTAATGAAGCTAGGATTTTTCCTTTGAAATTTTTAAAAGAATAAAACTCAAATTTCAAATGTCTCTACAAGTCAGATGTTCCTTTTTTTTTTTTTTTTTGAGAGCATATTAACTGGGGGGAAAGAAAGGTCATTGCTGCACAGACTCTAATCCTAAGGATGGAAATATATACGAACATAGTCCCTCCCCCCAGCCCCCCATTGAAAAGTTACTTGAGACCGTTTGTATGAAAGTCAGGATTCTGAAAACCCTTATTGCGGGGGAAGCACAATAGATGTTTCTGCAGCCCTCAAGCCCAGTTTGAGCTGGAGAGAATGAGATTAGTTAGCTTGCAGGGAGAGAGTGTCCAGACCACTGGCCCTCTCTCCTTTGTGAGGAAAGTGACAGCTGAAAAGAGCCAGGATCCTCCCAGTGACAGCAGTGACAGTTGAGCACAAAGAGTGGTGTGCTCCGATGACCTCTGCCTGTCCTTGGTTCCTGCTCCTGCGTCGGCAAGTGGGGAAGGATGGAGAGGAGGGCGGTTGTTTCGGGTTGAAACTTTTCGCTAGATCTTCAGTTGTGCTGAGGGACCCAGACTTCGACATTTTCCTCTTAGATGCTTTAGTGTTCTTAGCCAGTTGGTTAGAGTAAGGCCTTCACTGCCCCAAGGATGTGCTCTCTGGAAATTAAATGCGATGGGGTAGTATCCTTTGTATGAATGAAAGGGAGCGCTGCCAGGAATGACCCCGAGACCCAGCTCGACCCCTGCCTAGCCGGTCAACCAGTGATTTCCACCAGCAGGTGGGTTTATATGAAGTGAGAAGGCAGCTGAAAGGTGATCACTGAGGTGATGCAGCAAAGGCCAGTGTAAGTGCCCAGCAGGAACCAGCTGTTCTCAGGTCAGAATCAGGGCTCTGCTAGTGTTTCTCGAACTTGGCTGCACTCATGGGTGGGATGCCCGGGCCCCAGCCCAGAGATTCTGATTGAATCGGATGGGCCCCCTGCCGCCTGAGGATTTGCGGTCCTTCGGCTCTGAGCCTTTCGGCTCATGACTGCTTTTCCTGACTTCTGGACTTGACGTTTTTCAAAAGTTAAACGGTATTAGGTAATTTCAGGAGAGATTCTGACTAGATCTAAGAGAGAGCTTATTAAACTGAGGAGTCTCGGGCCATTTAGGGTTGTCGGCCTGGGAGAAACTTTGGTGAGAACATTGGAGCTACTGATGCTCCTGAAAGCTCCGATACAGCGGGCTGAGTGTCCGCGGGGTCTGTGGATATGGAGGACCAGCTGTGAAGGCCTTGAGCATCCGTGGATTTAGGTATCCTTGCAGGGGGGGGCTCGGCCCTGGAACCGATACCCCAGTGACTAGTTAGAGCAAGGCTGGGGACGGGAGAGTTGAACTCCGCTCCCTTTGGGGCTGGTCCATGACGGTTCTCCCAGGAGGAGAATGAGGGTGGAACTTTTGGGGAAAAACACTTAGTCATATCACACAGTCTCTCCAGACAGAGCTGTTGGGATATGTGGCCAGGAGCACAGAGTGGAGTTACGGTAGGGTTCCCTGCCCTGGTCCTCGGGTTGCTGGCCGTGTCTCCCCTGATGTTTGATCTTGGACACCAGACCCCCGGACTCAACTTCTTTGTTTTCATCCTCATCCCAGCACCAACTACTCATTTTTATGCATTCCCTTTCCCCTCCCCATAGCCTGCTTCGTGGGCCTTCGGCACTTTGGGACTCTAGCTACGTTTTCCTTTTCCCTTTCCTCTGGTTCATGTTTTATACCCACTATTTGTGTAGTTATGTGGACGTCGTGGGAGGGGATGATGGAGTGAGGCGGTGAAGACCGGAGGGGAGCGGGCCTTGAGAAGTAATGGGACGGGACCAGCCCTGCGGTTGATGGGAGGTAGGGGCTTGGAGGGTCAGAGGTCCCACCCTTGAGCGGGAGGTCAGGGCGGCAGCTGAGCGGGGCTGACAGAGGGGCCTGAGCTTGCCCGTGTGGGCTGGCACTGGCCATTCACACGAGCTGGACGTGCCTGTCCAGGCAGGGTCTCTGCCCTCGATGTGTCCACAGAGAAGAGACACCCCTTAGGTCAGGTGGCCCAGATACTCGCTTGCTAAAGGTCAGCTCTTCTAAAGCCCATCATTCTAGCTCTGCGAATATTGCTTATTTCACAAGAGGATTTTGTTTTTAAATGGAATATCTTTATGTTGTTCTCTGTTTGGCTGAGAATGTCTGTCTTTTCCTTTTATTTAGACAACTTGGTGGAAAACTCTTGCCACTCTGCTAACTTTCAAGATGCCTAGCAATGTTTTATAGATAGTTTGGAACGTTTCTCTTTGATCAGTTTAGTGAAACTATAATAAATCGTTTTATGAAAAGCACCCTGGAGACAGTAAATCTTTCCAAAGAGTTATTTCAGAATTCCTTAGTTTACAGAGCTACTTTTTAAAAAAAATGTAATGTAGTCTGTGGGTCAGGCCTTAGAAGGAACACCCCTAGTTAATGCCCCGCTGATGCTCAGAATATCTGGAAAGCTGAGCTGATGTTTTAGCCACAGGCTGAATGCATGCAGCCTGGCCCAGGCCTCAGCAAGGACCCCATGAACATGCCCCATCATTAGCGCTCCTGTTAAGCAAGTGGATATTTCTTGACCGTCACGAGGGGAGTTTGACCAGATAACTCAGTGTAACGTTTTAAAGACGTCTTTGTGAGAGAGTAGAATATTGGATTTTGAACTTTTTAAAAAAACCGTCTCCTTATTTTTCTTAAACGCGTTGTTTTTGTGGTTGTTATAAGCGTGTGAGGTGGAATGTGATAGTTTATGCAGCCCCAGAGAAGACACGTCTTCAGAGTCATTTTGGAGCTGGCATCTGAGTTTCCTAAGTCATTTGGATTTATTTACTGGCGTTAAGTTCAGCTCTAGGGTTTGGCCTCTTAAAACAGAGACTCTTGAGGTTAAGAATTACAAGGAACTGATTTTCTTCATTACTTGCAACTAACTTTTTCTCCTCTTCTCTTTTTCTAAGTCGTACAACAGAAAAGTCTGAAATACAGGATTTAAGGAGAGAACAGCATTTTCACTTCAGTTTTTTTTTTCTTTTTCTCTGAACACATGGAAAGGATAAACTGAAGTCTGAAATATTAGTGCTCATTTTTATTTTATATAAGAAATTAGCCCTATTGCTTGTTTCTTAAGGTTCTTTAGGGAATGGTTGGAGAGGTTCTGAAAAAGAACTTTTTTTTTCTAAATTCTAGAAGGCTTATCAGTTGACCAAGCTTTTGGTCAGCAATAAACATTCCTTTCTTTGATGATTCACAGAGTTTTTCTTAGTCTTCCGATGCCTTAGGGCCAAGAGTGTACAGACAGCATGATAAATCAGCTTTTGTTTTATTTTCATACATGCACAGGGGCTATTTTGATTTAAGACCAGCAGTCTTTATTTATAATAGAATATGACTTTTTTTTAGATGTGAGCATTTTAGGTGACCACAATTGTTTTGGAAAACAAGTGGCAGGTGGTCCCATTCAGCTTTACCAGTTTAGATGTGTTTACCTCCCGAGGTGGAGTGAAAGTAATTGTATCTGGCAGAGAGCAGAGTCAAATTGTCTTCACTGCTAATTATTCACTGACTTCCATCTATGCAGCTTCCCATTTTAATTCAGACAGTAAGTGTCTGCAAATGTCTGTGCTAAATATTCTCTTGCTATCAGACAGCCTCTAAGAGCGTGTGTGCGCGTCGGTGTCTAAGAATTGATAATTTCACTTCTTTCCCTTCTCTTTTCTCTGGTGGTTTATTTTCGGTAGTTAAGTTAGTGGAAACAGATAATTCCGTCATCTTTCCCCCCTGATTCTGGTGACCCCTTTCCAGCACTGATTAATGGGAAAGGGCTCAGTGCACTGAATCAGGAGGACAGGTCCCTCTAGAAGCACCCAGGGGAGTGGCCCTTCCTGGCAGGCGGAGCTTAGAGGCCTCAGCTGTTACCATTGCAACTGTGTTTATTTTCTTAAAGAAGAGTTTTACTTAGCGTATTCTAGTAAATTAAATTCTCACATGACTTTGGAGTAAGGGTCAGTTGGTTTTGTAGCCAGAGCCCATCAGTCGTTTAAGGAGAAATAACCTCCATTCACTGACTGCCTGGTAAGCTTGGAGTTTTTTTGTCCCAAGGGCCCTGAAACATTTGCCTCTCTCATGTCTCTCAGGGACCGTATCTTTTTGACTTTCTTAGACTCTGTCCTGTCGTGGCCTCACTGGGGAGACTAGAGGGCTGAGGGAAAGCCACGCTAGTGGATAAATTGCACTGAGAGGACTTAATGCCAAAAGGCAGAGGTGCTAGACAGCCAAGCAGGGCCAGGTTAGAGGTTAAGCCCGTGTCTCCCTGAAGTCCCAACTGGAGGTGGCCGCATCCTTGCACCCCGATGAGGGGTAGCTGGTCTGGGAAGGCCTCTGCGGCAGGTCCCCGCGCTCTCCTGTCCTGTCTGGTCCAGTGGGAACCCCTGGCCCCTCTCCAGCACCTCCGCAGCCCGCCTGGTCCCCTGCACCCGGGCAGACCTGGGGTAGAGGAGGAGGTGACAGGCAGTACAGAACCTGCTGGTGCCCGCGCTCAGGGCTGATTCCAGCCCCCTGCTGACCAACGCGGAAAATTTCAGTACTCTTTTTTTTTTTTTTTTTTTAAACCACATCCCTGAAATTGTAAACAGTTGAATTATTTTCCAGTTTGGTCAGGGAAGTAGAGAATCACATGTGAAATATTTTGGTAATAGGCAGAGTTACTCACTTTTGTTTTACTAAGTCTTTCCATTCAAATACCCTTGGCTATTTTCTCATCCTTCCCATTTGGGATGAAACCTTTCACACAGGGCGCCGGAGGGTCCAGCGGGGACGAGAGGGAGTTCGAGCGCTCTGTCCTCGTCCCCAGAAAACAACCCACTCCTCTAAGTGAACCTGATTTACCAGCTTTGCCTTTCAGTAGCCCTTTGGCTTGATCAAGGGTTAGTACCTCTTGTTTGTGCTAAACTGTATTGAGGAAACCCTTACAAAGCACAGCCGTTCCTGTTTGTATTGCTGTGTTTTCCATGGATGGATTTCAGTTCTCTCTTTCAGGGGTTACTTCTCACTCCACTTTGCTTCCTCTAGTGCCTGGTAATGAATTTGCTGTTTGATATTGTGACTTTGGCCTGCTGTTAGTTGGAAGAGCTCAGCCTCTTCCACTGCAGGACCATTTTATCTTTTTTATGGTGGGGCACATACAGGAGAAAGGCAGCGGTGACCTTGTGTGTGACAACTTCTGTGGCCTGGGCCCGACGCTGCCAGCTCCAGGGAGCCAAGCTCCTTTTCAGGAAGTAGGTAGGGCTGGGGTCTGAATTAGCCTCCGACATCAAGTTCTTTGTGCTTTTTCTCTATACCTTCCTCTTTCCGGAAAAGAATGTGTATGACCTCAAAATGTCCCTCTTCCTCTAGCAACTGTGTTAATGTTGATGCTTTTACTGAGTTGCATTTCTTTCTTCTCTTCTTCTCTTTCTCCTTCTTCAGTTTTTAAACTTCGGCTTAAATTGGTTCCTTTCTCCACCCACCAGTTGGGCACAAAAATAAATGGAGCCTTACGGGATCTCACTGCTCAGACTGGTGACAGCCACATTTTAGAGAAATCCAGAAGAGTTGTGGGACTTCCCTGGTGGCGCAGTGGTTAAGAATCCGCCTGCCAGTGCAGGGGACACGGGTTCGAGCCCTGGTCCGGGAAGATCTCACGTGCCACGGAGCAACTAAGCCCGTGAGCCACAACTACTGAGCCCGCGTGCCGCAACTACTGAAGCCCTCCCGCCTAGATCCTGTGCTCCGTGACAGCAGAAGCCACCGCAATGAGAAGCCCGTGCACCGCAACAAAGAGTGGCCTCCGCTCACCACAACTAGAGAAAGCCCGCGTGCAGCAGCGAAGACCCAATGCAGTCCCCCCCCCCACCAAAAAAAAGTGTCATGGGCATTCTTAAGATAAATTCTTGAGGCTCTGAATAGCTTTCCTGATAGAACCCCCAAGATAGGGATGGGAGAGTGTGGGAATGGGGACATGAGGACGGCGTCCTGACCCATTGTGTGGTCCCGTAAGGTGTCCAGGGATCTTCTTTCCCAGGGGGATGAACAGACGATGTTCCAGGCCTGCACGGGTCTCGCGTCCCTGGACTGTGGGTACTTTCGGGCGGGCCGTAGAGGCCTGCAGAGGAAGCCGTTGCTTGTGCAGAGATGAACTTCCTCTTTTGCTTGGGGGTCCCAATCCTAGAGTAGGTGAGTTTTGAGCTGCTGCAAGAGTGTCCACTTAGCTGCGCAAGTATTGTTTCAGGAATTAGAAACTCTTTTTCCTTCTCTGAGTCTCATGCTTTCCTAAGATAATGAATTTTCTGTCTTACTATTCTTGTACCTCAAGCATTCCACTTTTATGAGTGAGAGTATATGAGCATTCTTACCAGTCTTGGGCTGGGTTCAGTAAAACTGATTTATTCTAAGATCACCTAGTGAAGTGGAATTGTCAGAGAACAGAGGGAAGATCTGAGTGAAAAACAGCAAAGTCTGGAATCCAGTGGAAAATAGGTCTTTGCCCAGTTAAGTATCTGACAACTGGGTTATTTATTAGTTATGCCAAGGGTATTTTTAGAATTCAGTATCTATCTCGTCCTTTGGTTTCCAATTATTTTGATTCCCCAACAGACGCTAAAGGATACAAGAGAAGTGAGACTGGAAAAAAATAAGTTCTACAGAGATCAGCCCAACTGAATCTTACTATGGTAATTAATTGGCAGAAAATCAGTAATTCAGTGAGATGTCTCAGCCAATGGTGGCAAAAGACAATGCAGTGAATGTTGGTGAATTTGGGAGAATGTACAAGTATCAGTGAGCTAATTGCGTGAATTTACATACAGTGTGACTGTATTGTCACACAAGACTAGTCATTTGGGAAATTTATAAGAGATTAACGGAGACCCAGATGTTTAAATTCTTTACCCATTTGTCTGTCCCTAAAGAGAAACCTCAATAAATGTGTATTTGGCTAATGAGTTAAAATGGAACTGCTTTTTTTACATTATCATTTGATGACTAAGAAATGTTAGTTTACCTGCTTTCTTTGTTTCTCAAGTTTGTTTCCTTGTGGGAGTTGCCATCTAAAAGTTCCTTTTAAAATGTTTTACTGTCAGAACCTTTTTATACTCTTGAAAATTATTGAGGACTCCAAAGAGCTTTTATTTATGTAACTTATATCTATTGATACTTAGCCCATTAGAAATAAACCCCAAGAGATTTAAAAAATCATTATTGAATTAAAAAAATAATAAACCTTCTGCATGTTAATATAAATACCATTTTTATGAAAAGTATCCATTTTCCAAAACGAAAGAAACCTTGTTGAGAAGTACGTTTTATAATTTTTTGCAAATATTGCTAATATCTGGCTTAGTAGAAGACAGCTGGTGTCTCATCTGGCATCTGCATTCATTCTGATATCACATTGTTTTGGTTCCCATGTATGAAGAAAGTACAGCCTCACACAGATAAGGTAGATGAAAAGAGAGAGTGTTTTAATTTCTTTTTAGATAAATGTGGATTCTTCTTTGATACTACACTAGACAAGTGGTAGTTTCTTAAAGGTTGGTTGAGATGTAGATTCCGAAACCCTAGCTATGAACTTTTAAAACTCTGTTCATGATTTTGAATATCATGCATTGGTCATTTGGAAAATCTCGCAAATGTTGATAACCTTTCATTTCGCAATATAAAAAAAATTATATCACCAATGAGAAAAGTCTAAAGACAATATAGGGAAGGTGTCAGCTTCACAGTGGATGTGGACACACCAGTTTTCCAAAAGCCCAGTTTTTGCATGAAAATCTTGACTCTTATTTTGTCAGTGTTTTCCTTGAAAACAGGCCCGTTTCGTTTCTTTTCTATAAAATGTCTTCCAAAGAGCCATATCTGAATAATCCCAGTTTGTATATCGTGCTTTCAAGTAAAAGGTGGTGTTTCTTGAAAAAGTGGCTCATTCACCCCACAGCTTGGTCTCACAGGTGCTTTCCCTGGAAACCCCAGCTGCGTGCAGCGCGGGGCTTTTGCTGTGCGCTCCCCTTTCATCACACAGAATGTTGACAAGCACGGGCTCCAGGACCGTGCTTTGATAAAACTATTTTACTTCTTCATCAAGGACGTTGAGCGAGACCCTCCGTTCATCTGTTGGTTCATTTTAATGGCAGTTATGCGATATGGTTACTAGTACAGTTTGGTGCCGCTGCCTTGCTTGTGCTAAGGTGCCAGCAGTTTTACATGTTGTTATTTCTGTGCCATGGATGCAAACAGGCAGATAGTGTCTTAGAGTTATTATGAAAGTTTTTTTTTGATGGATTTTTATTGGAGTATAATCGCTTCACAATACCGTGTTAGTTTCTGTTGCACAACAAAGCGAATCAGCCATATGCATACACATGTCCCCATATCCCCTCCCTCTTGTGTCTCCCTCCCACCCTCCCTATCCCACCCCTCTAGGAAGTCGCAAAGCACCGAGCCGATCTCCCTGTGCTATGCGGCTGCTTCCCACCAGTCAACTATTTTACTTCACACATCCCCTTGAAGAGCCTCCAGGATGCCAGCAGGGCCATAGTTTACGCTTTTGAGAACCGTTGCTTTATGACCTTTGGGAAAGGTGCCAAATCAGCAGGAGCTAGACCTGATTTGTCCTAATTGAGGATTCCAGAAGCGAGATGGATCATAGACGTCGTGCTGGGCGGTGTGCGGGCAGGAGAGGCGTTCAAGTTGCTGGAGACGTCAGCTCTTGCATCCTGAACGTCTAAATCAGTGCCTGGTACGTTACTCGAGAAATATAGGTAGTACTTGGAATAATTAGACTGAGAGTAATGGGTTTATAAATTCAGTGGAGTTTTAAAAGATCAAATTCATCCAAGTCTATTTTTTTCTTGTATTATAAAGGTAACAAAAAAGTCGAGAAATATTAGTCGCGTAGCCCCTGCCGTCCCAGGCTCTCCTGTGATACCATAGCCTTCCTTGGTCCCCTGGCCTTTGTAGGTCTGTTTCCTGTTCCATCGAGGTCCCTGTCCCAGCTGTGCAGAGCCACTCCAGCAATAGCAGTTGCAGCATTTGTCAGTTTTAGCTTCAAAAGCCTACAAGTGTTTTTCCTGATGGGGACATGCGCCCCGCGTAAAGGACCGCGTCCTGTTGGTAGTGAGATTAATTCTGCTGTGTGTGGCAGTGTCATTCACTCCTGTGTTCCCAGTGTTTTTGCTTTGTGGTTAGTGGTTAGGCAGTTTACTCTGCTTCCTGTGTGTGAGGTTGCAAAAGTGCGTTCTTCTTGGGTGTTTCCGGAAGAGGGAGGTTTCTCTGCCTAGAAGAATACCTTGTCGTGTCGATCAATGCTTTTCTTTGTTCTACCTTAAAAGAAGTTTATCTTGGTAATAGTGAGGACTAATTTATACTTTTATGGGTTAGAATTACTGCCTTTGGACGTGTGTGTGTGTGTGTGTGTGTGTGTATACACGCACACACACACGCACGATATATATGTATATGTATATGTATATCTAAATAAATTGAAGTCATTCAGGATGGCTGGTTACTTGTGAGTTTGTATTTCGCTTCATTTCATTTTTCTCTTCAGTTCTCTGATTTCGTGTGGTGACTTAGGGTGCTCTTCCTGTGAACTGGGAAGACTTAGATTAGAGTAAGTCTTTCAGAGCCTGCTGAGATGAGGACTGGTTTCCTTCCCCTGCTTGTCCCATTGGGGATCTTCAGTCGTAGAGGCATCATGGAGATAAAATGATAATGTCTACGTAAAATGAGAATGTCCGACGAAATATTCATAAATACCTTATTGGACGTCTGCTCCTGAAGATGTGGGTGAGAGAAACCTGGACATTCAGTTTCACAGCTGTCTTTTTAGTTGATTTCACGGTGATAAAGACAGGGCCCACATGATTGAGCAAATAGCAGAGGACGGTGTGGGCAAAACTGTAGCCCCTGTCCCAGCCCCATCACTGTTCTGAGCAAACAGACAAGGTTTTGAAGAGGAACCGAGTCTTGCGTTTTGCTTTCATGTGGGATTTTTCTGGATTAGCTGATGAAGCCAAGCTCAGTAAATATTATCTTCGTTTCCTGTTGGCCTTTTGTTTTGAAATATCATTCCAGTTCTTTTGCCTACACAGTTTGCTTTTTATTACTATTTTTATTTTTACAGAGTAGAGGTACCACCTTTTCCAATCTTGCTCACTACGTTTTTCTTACTTTGAGCCTGTGAAATATTTCATTCAGTTCAGCAGGCCCGTGAGGAGTGTGTGAAAGTCAATAGCTGTCTTACTGCCAAGCCCGCATCTTTGCTTTTCTGCCATTTCTACAAACCCTGTGATTTGCATGTTCTGTACCGGCATCCTCTCCTCTCTGCTTTTTTCCCTCGTCAGGTTATTAAGATGAAGGGGACCTTGTGATGGAGGAAGAGTCTCCCAGGACGGGTTTTCTGCCTTTGTTCTCTTTGTGTTGTTTCACTGTTGTACTTATTTACTCTTTTATTTGTGAGCAGGGCCTCAGGTGTCAAGCTGTTGGCCCCTTTGGAGTGGAAAGACATTCTGGAGGTGAGAGAAATAGTACGGAAGAGAGAGGAGGAGAAAGGATATGAAAGAAAAAGATTATTCCTCTTGCATCACTTTCCATTTATGCAAAATTCTCAACCTTTGACCTGTCTCCCACCCACCCCCTCCAACCGGCGCCCCACTTTACTTAGACAGAAACTGTACTGTATCTATGACCACTTCCATAGATAAGTTTGTAAAATACCATTTTTTTATTGGGGAAAGTGCAGAGGCTTAGCTAGAAAATAAGCATCAGCCTCTAGAAAAGTATACTTTGGTGACTGTATTTATAAGAACTGTCATCTAAAGATCTGATATATTGGACTGAGAAAACTGATACAAATTATGTTTTCTTGAATACAGGGGATAACCTAAATGGATGGATAGAGGGTATTCCCTTTTACTACATTTCAAATGGCTTCATTGTATTTTTTCTCCAAATTGTGTATCAGTTACAGGAGTTAGCTTTGTATTTTCTGTTTTTATCTGTATAAAATAAAGGGCTACATCTCCGTTGAGTAGATAATTGTTTAAAATCTGAACAATTTGAAGTAATGGGGCTTAAATGAAATACAGCCTTACCACTTAGTAAATATTTGATACATAGTCAATATTTGATACATATCAGCCATCATACTTTCCTTTCCCCCCCAAACATGACAACATAGGTATTATGTGGCTTTGCGCTGTCAGATTTATTTCTTTTGTTCTAGATGTGGTCAAGCCTATAATAGACAACTCTATACCAATTTACTTTTCCTCTCTCATTTTCTTTCTGTCTGGTTTGCCCAGCTCATTATAGATTTCCATCTTGTATATTGTGTTAGTAATAATTTAAGTATGATTCAAGAAATTCATCTGTTACTGGGTTCTAGCCATTTCAGTGTAGGAAAACAGAGACAGCACTACTAGCAAAGTTATCACTTGGGGGGGCTTCCCTGGTGGCGCAGTGGTTGCGAGTCCGCCTGCCGATGCAGGGGACACGGGTTCGTGCCCCGGTCCGGGAGGATCCCACGTGCCGCGGAGCGGCTGGGCCCGTGAGCCATGGCCGCTGAGCCTGCGCGTCCGGAGCCTGTGCTCCGCGGCGAGGGAGGCCACGGCAGTGAGAGGCCCGCGTACCGCAAAAAAAAAAAAAAAAAGTTATCACTTGGGGCACTTTTACCTTGTATGGACACCAGTCGTCTTTTGTTTTAATTTAGACTTTTTTTTTTGGTCGCGCCGCATGGCTTGCGGGATCTTAGTTCCCCGACCAGGGATTGAACCCAGGCCCTCGGCAGTGAAAGCGAGGGGTCCCGGACCTCCAGGGAATTCCCATAGACTTTCTTAGCTTATTATGATTGCTAATTGTACTTGTTGTCAAAATAGAGAAGGTACTTGAATTTCACAAATTTGTTTTATTCTTTCCTTTCTTCATTGATTTAATAACTACTATTTCATAATAGAGGATCCCTCAGTCTTAAAATGACATCATAACATCATTACATTAGAACTGTGTTCAACCTGTAGAGAGTGTGGAAAACCACAGGACTGTGCACAGGCTCCATTTGGTCACGGGTGCTCCCAAGTTTGGATCAATGTTCAGCTCTTAAGATAACGAACATAATTCATAGCAGCACTATTTACAGTAGCCAAGACATGGAAACAACCTAAATGTTCATCCACAGATGAATGGATAAAGAAGGTGCGGAATATATACACAATGGAATATTACTCAGCCATAAAAAAGAATGAGATAATGCCATTTGCAGCAACATGGACGGACCTGAGATTATTATACTAAGTGAAGTAAGTTAGAAAGAGAAAAACAAATACCATATGATATCATTTATATGTGGAATCTAAAATGTGACACAAATGAACCTTATCTATGAAACAGAAACAGAATCACAGACATAGAGAACAGACTTGTGGCTGCCGAGGGGGAGGGATGGATTGGGAGTTTGGGGTTAGCAGATGCAAACTATTATATATAGAATGGATAAACAACAAGGTCCTACTGTACAGCACAGGGAACTATATTCAATATCCTGTGATAAACCATAATGGAAAAGAATACGTACATATATGTATAAATGAATCACTTTGCTCTACAGCAGAAATAACACAACACTGTAAATCAACTATACTTCAATCAAGTAAATTGAAAAAAAGATAACGAACGTAAATCACCACTTTAAGGAATGACATTTCCTTATTTGTAATGTCTTCCTTGTCTACATGCAGATGATAAAGCAAACTAGCCAGTGATCGTGGAAGAACCTGTGCAGGTGTGCATGCCAAGTTCAATGTCCTATTTATTTATTTTTTTCCTGGATAGGTGTGCCTGTGGGGCTGCACATGAATTCATCACGTACGTCTTTCTGCTAGTAAAATTGTTCCTGGCTCCCACATTAAAATTATATTATTATTTATTATGTTTTACACACTGGGTCGAGGAGAGGGGTGTTCAGCAAACAACGGCAGGACTTTTTGCTGGTCCACCATCTCCCTAAGCAATCTGAAAAACTGCTCTCTGGGTGTGTGAACAGGGGCGGCAGGACAGGAACCTGGAAGGATGCCTGGAGAGATTGCCAGTGGCTTGGTTGCCATGGCTGAGAGTTTGGACTTTGTGGTGTTTGTGGAGCAGGTCGAGCTTTTTAGCTTTAATTAGCCCGGGTGTATTGGCTCCCAAGAGCCTTCCTTATTTATCTTATTTGTGGAAAGTACTGACTGAAAGAGCCCAGAGTACTTCCTCCACCACATCAAGGCCACCCCAATAGTCATGGTAGTTTAGTTATTTCCTCTTCAGAGTTCAGAGAAAAATTCATGTAATAAATTTATGGGGAAGGGATACAGACTTTGAATTAATTGTACCATCATCGTCAGCAAATGCAAGCTCTCCTGCTTGTGATTCTTTGTTTCACCAACTATTCATTGATTACCTGTTATACCTAAAGGTTTCTGCTCATTAAAAACTCACAAATGAATTATTTGTAAAGAAATCACATATGAGGCGGACTGAAAAATGTTAGTTTAGAGCAAAAGCAAAAGGTACAAGTCATGGTCTTTGGGAGGCATAGAGAGGAAGACACTGTCTAGGAAGTTTTTCTCGAAAACGTTTCCCCCCTGGAAATGTCTGAGAAAGCTTTGTGACAGTGAAGGCTGCTGGGTATATTGGGCGATGGGAACATCTTGATAAAAGGGACCAAACCAGGAGACCTTGGTGGCGGGGGGGGTCTATTTATTTGGGAAAAGTCATTTACTGCATGCTGTGCTTGTCAGGTCAAAGGTGCTTGTCTCCACCTTATGGACTTATTTGAAGGCTATTTCAAGATTGAAGTTATGCACGGTGCAGTTTTGAATAGGTGTATTCATCTGGGCGTTGGTTATGTGCAACAGAAACCCAACTTAAACCTTCTTAGGCAGAAAAAGAAAGGTCCAGTTACTGGGGTGTCTGGGAGTAGCATGCTTTAGACACTGTTGGATCCAGGGGCTCCAGCATTGGCCCGGAGACCCTTTCTGTCTTGTATCTTGACTCCCTTTCTCTGCTTTGCTGAGTTCTTCAGCCCTTCCCACGGGATCCGCAGGATGGCGGCCAGCAGCTTACATCCTCCTGGCCTAGCATCCTCAGTGGCACCCGACTTCCGTCTCCCGAGATCCCTGCCTCATCCTAGAAAAGATGTAGACGGCTTGCTTTGGTTCTGCACGCTGATCTAGCCACTGATGCCGTGGCAGGGAGGTGCCCGGAGCGGCCCAGGGGCAGGGGGTTCCGCCCAGAGCCAGAAGAGGGGGTGCTGGGCAGACAGACCCTGCGGCTCCATGGCTCAGGTGGCACCAGAGGGCACGTGAGGGAGGACGGGGCTGTTACCCAGGTTGGAAGCAGGGGTGGACGGGGAGGATTGCGGGAAGGATGTGAACTCTCTTCTGTACGTTGAGTGAGAGGTCCTGGCGGGTCATTCATGTGGCCGTTGGCTGATGGGGCACAGAGAGATGGGTAAGGCTGGCCTTGTCCCCAGACAAGCCATTCATGGTAGCGGTAGGCATGGAATAGGCCAGCCCATGGAGGAGGAGATGGATATTAGGTTGATGGATATTAGGCTGACCTTTCTCAGGTCAGCGATGCAGGGTATTGGTGATTTCCTGTGGCTCAGCCTGTGCCGTGGGAATTCCGTTTGGAAACGCCCCGTGTTCCTTCTTTAGGCACACACCTACCCCCGTCCTTACTCTCAGCGGCCCTCAAGTCTCTGCGGATGGCTTTTTCCTTTCTTTTTCCTTGCCTAACTGTTCCCTTCTTTCCCCTCCCGCCACCCCTCCCTTCTTTCTTCTCTTTTTGGGAGATATTCTTCAGGTGCTTTTAAAGCGCAAAGCACAGTGCTTCGTACTGGCTCTGCAGTCATGAACCAGACCTGGTCCCTGCCCTCCTGGAGTCTAGAGTCTAGACACAAAAGCACAGTGTTTAGGGCCTGATGGAATTCTCTCTGAGGAGTGGTGTCACAGGGCTGGTGGAGTTCTCTGTGAGGTGTGGGGAGGCATCCCATCCTAGATTCTTCCTGACTCCCCCTTGGGCTGGGATGGAGGAGAGGAAGGCCTGCTTGCAAGTTGGCTAGGTATGTACCTTCCTGACAAAACGGAGGGGTGAAGGGACAGAGCCCCCCCTGCCCCCTGACTCTGTCTTCTGTGGAGACGTTGGTTCCCTCTGTCAGGCAGAAAGCTTCAGGTGGCAGCAACTCCTACAGGGACAGCGTTTAGGGAAGGGTTTGGGCGCCGGGGGTGCTAAGTAAATATTGTTAAATGTTAAAGTACCTTCGAAGGGGCTCTGCTTCCAGTTTCTTTCTCCCTTCTTACCTCTACCCAACTTAAAAAAACCACCAGAGTACACATACAGTGGAATATTATTCAGCCTTAAAAAAGTAGGGCATCCTGTCCTGTGTGACAGCGTGGATGAACTTGGAGGACATTATGCTCGGTGAAATAAGCCAGACACAGGAGGACAGGTGCTGCGTGATTCCGCTTAAAATCATCAAACTCAAGAGTACAGAGTAGGATGCTGGTTACCACGGGCTGGGCAGGTGGGGAGCTGGGGGGCAGGGGTCACTGTCAGTTACGTACAAGGAATAAGTTCTAGAGCCTGCTTTACAGCATCCTGCCTGTAGTTCATAGTATTGTATTATGCTCTTAACATTTGTTGAGACGGTAGATCTCATGTTAAGTGTTCTTAGCACAATTAAAAAAAAAAAAAAAATATATATATATATATATATATATATATACACAACAGCCACCAAAGAATAAAACAAACAATACTTGAGTGACAGCAGTGCTTTATGCTGGGCCAAAGTGAAATCACAGAGGGAAATACCTCCGTGAGAGGCAGTCCCACCCAGGTTGAGAGGTTCATGGCACTGACCTGATTCGCAGTGAAAACAGACCCCTCCTAGTGGGCGGACATCAAGGTCTGTAACATAGTTTAAAGCTGAGCTGACATCTTGTCCACGATTTAGACAGCAGCGTAGAAGTAGACCTTCAAATAGATTGGACACTGCTTTCAGAGACCGCCAGGGCTCCGTGTGGTATGTGTGTGTGTGTGTGTGTGTGTGTGTATGCGCGTCTGTCTGTCTGAGTACAACTATTTGAAGCAGTCAAGCCTGGTGTGTGTGTGTGTGTGTGTGTGTGTGTGTGTGTGTGTGTGTGTGTGTGTGTGTGTGTGTGTGTGTGTGTGTGTGTAGCCCGGTTACTGGCGCTGGTGAGTGGTCGCTGGTGTTGAACACTGGGCATTGACAGGTGAGCTGGTCTCCAGAATGCATTTCCTGGAGCAAATGGCATAATCTGCAGAATCCCCCGTGATTCAGAAATTCTCTCCTGATACGATAAGCTACTTGAATCTGGCCCTGGGCGCATATCCGCGTGGACTATGCTTCTGGAGTGGGTGAGGTCTGGGTTCGGGTTCCTGGCCTAATGCTGATGGGGAGGTGTGACTTTGCCTCATGGATTTGGGGGAGGTGCTCCTTCCTGCTGGCCCGGATGCGGGGAGAGGTGGTACCCCTTGTGCACGTCGCCAGAGGTCACAGGTGCACGGACAGAAATCAGCGCCGACCACTTTGGCCCCTCGGAGACATCTCATCATTTTGAAAGGAATTTTTATTTTTAGGACAAAAAACGAGACTAAAACTTGGCCTTTCTTGCCTGCCCTGAGTACTAGGAGGCCTGTCCTACGAGCCGACGGAGAAACGGTGATTCTTTGAGCTGGAGGGAATATTTATGTTCTTCTCAGTGGAAAGAAAATATTTGCCTTCACTTTCTCAGAACCTGGATTCACTGGGGAAACAGCTGAAGAGCCTGCTGGTCAGGACAGAGGGCCAGGCCTCTGTGTGTCTGCAGATCTGGTTTTCTGGCAGAGCTTCCTGTTGAGGTGTGAGGTGCCTCTCTGAGCAGCGGGGCCGAGGCGGGTGGAGGAGGATGTCCCTCTTCCTTAACACTCTGCGACGGCCCCAGCCCCAGGTCTGCTGCTTGGGATGCCTGCTCTGCAGAAAATGCACTCTTTTTTTTCCTCCAAAGCCAAAACAATAGCTAGTTGCCTCATATAAACCACCTGCTTGGTAGGAAATGAAGCAAAACTCTGGAGTCCCCAGTGCCACTGGGAGGATTTGTGGTTTCCCTTCCTGTCGATAAACAAAAGCAGTTGGTTAAAGGAGCGGGGCATTAATTGTTTCCAGGATGTTTGCTGTAACAAAGGAAGGAAAAGTGCCTTTTACAGAGTTGCATTCATTGTGTGAGGGGTATTACCACAAAATTTAAAGCCTCTCTGCTGGAGAAGAGAAATTAACTACACGATATTTAGTCATGAAACACAAACTGTTTAATCAGAGGATTTTTAAAAATAAATTTTTAATTTAACTTAGTTTTTTAATACAGCAGGGTCTTCTTAGTTATTCATTTAATACATATTGGTGTATATATGTCAATCCCAGTCTCCCAGTTCATTCCACCCCACCACCCCCAATCAGGAGGTTTTTTAAAGACTTATTTTGTAAACTAAAGTTGAGGGTTTTATAGTAGATCAGCATAAAAAGAACCCGTAGAAAACAGAGAGCCTCTTTAGAGAAGAAAAGACGATGCCTAAAACTTTGAAAAATAGTGATGCTTAGAGGACTTGAACTTTTCTTTTTTAATTGTACAAGTGCATGCTTTGTTAGCAAGAAACATTTATCGTTTGTAGTGCGGGGTTGCGTCTGCCATGTAGGCTGCCCCAGGGTGCTTTTTGGTGTATAGAGTACTATGCCTGGGTGCCCTGGTGGGTGTGCTTCAAGATAGAGACTTGACTGTCTCTTTCACCAGCTCCTAACACAGGAGCTAATGACCAGGATGCAGTCGGTGGACATTTGCTGCGTGGACGTATGCTTGGGTAGATTTAATACATTTAGTGAAGGTTGAAACCATAACATAAGATACCCATTAATATATTCTTTTCTGATTGCTTGATGTTAGGAAACCTTTTTGATGAATGCTATTTTTGAATTGTGGTAAGATATATGTAACATACATTTTACCATTTTAACCATTTTAAGTGTACAATTCAGTGGCATTAAGTCACGTTCACATTGTTGTGCAGCCATCACCACCATCTATCCCTGGAGCATTTTCTCTTCCCAAATAGAAACTTTGTACTCATTAAACAATAACTCCCCATCACCCCATCCCAGCTTCTGGCAACCACCATTCTGCTTTCTGTCTCTATGAATTTGACTCCTCTGGAGACTTCATATAAGTGGAATCCTACAGTATTTGTCCTTTTGTGACTGGCTTATTTTACTCAACATCATGTCCTCAAGGTTCACCCATGGTTTAGTATGTGTCCCAATTGCCTTCCTTTAAAAGGCTTAATGATACTCTGTTGTGTGGATAAACCATAATCTGATGGACACTTGGGTTGTTTTTACCTTTTAGCTATTGCAAATAGTGCTGCAATGAACAAGGGCGTACAAATATCTGTTTCACTCCCTGCTTGCAATTCTTTTGGGTATATATCCAGAAGCAGAATTGCTGGATCATATGGTAATTCTAGGTTTAATTTTTTTTTTTTTTTTTTGAGGAACCCACCATACCATGCTTTAGATTTTTAAGCTCAGAATGGCTTGTATTGGCTGCACACGTTTTGTCAGTGAGAATTTCTTTCCACTCCCTCCCCCCTGCACATAATCTTAAATTCAGCTACAGTTGAAGGACTAATAATAGTACATCTTCACCCACAGTTTCAATGTTTCATAAAAATTGAGACAGATTGCTAAAGGTGGGCTTTCTAAAGCCAAGGCCAATTATAGCCGTCTTGATAGGTCACCCTATGATGTATCAGGGACACCGGTAATACTGTGAGGGCGACAAGAGATGTAAACTGGACTTGGAGGGGTGTGTCTTTTGCAGGCAGCAGAGAAGCCCAGTCAGTGACGTTTCATCCAAACCGTGCACTTGCATTGTTGCACCCTGAGTCTGTCCAGTGTCACGTGGGAGAGTGGGCCCCAGCCACTTTGCTCCAGTTTAGTTTGCAGAAATTCTCATGATTCCTATTTTTAAAAAAGGATGTAGTAAAAGATCATGATCTTAGGAGCCAGGCGGACTTGAGTTCATGCCCTGCTTTTTGTGACTTGCTGACTTTGGGCAAGTAACCAGTACTTAGAGCACCAGTCTCCACTCCAGGGGGGCAGAAAGGCTGGATTTTTTTTCTTTCCTCTTTTTTTTTTTTTTTAATTGAAGCACAGTTGATTTACAGTGTTGTGGTAATTTCTGCTGTACAGCCGCGTGACTCAGTTGTACATACATATTCATTCTTTTTTTTAATGTGCTTTTCCATTATGGCTTATCACAGGATGGTGATTATAGTTCTCTTGGATTTTTTTTTTTTTTAAGATGATTGTGAGTTTGGAAATGACATACGTAAAGTATTTAGTAGGGCGCCTGGCACATAGTGCTGTGTACCTAATACTGGCCACTTCTGTTCTTCCAAGCAGATGCTATTTAATAGAAGTTAGTACCAAAATAGCCGCCTGGAGCAGCAGTTCTCAACATTTTGGTCTTGGGCCCCCTTGACACTTAAAAATTACTCAGGATCCCAAGGAGATTTTGATTATGTAGCTTATCTCTACTGATACTTACGATATTAGAACTAAAATTGAGATGTTTTAAAATATTTCTTAATTCATTTAAAAGGGCAATAAGCCATGTACATCTTATTATAAATAAATACCTTATGAAAATCACTGTTTCCAAAACCAAAGGAATTAATGAACAGAATGGCCTCGTTTTCCATTTTTGTAAATCTCTTCAATATCTGGTGTCAGAGTATAAGCTAGATCCCTCTCTCTCTTTACACCAGGATGTGTCAGCCTCTGGGAGACTCTGCTGAACTTGGTGTCCTGGTGAAGATGGCTTTGACCCGTGGACACCCGGAAGGGTCTTGGGAACCTCCCCTGGAAGGGTCTTGGGACCCTCTCTGGGGCCTCAGATCATGCTCTGAAAGCCGCTGAGCAGTTTTCCTGTGCGTCTCAGCTGGGTCTCTTTCCTCTCTTGCAGAATCTTGCTCTTGGCCGTGTGTGCAGGAACTTGCTGCCGCCGCTGAGGTAAGCCAGCCAGGAAGGCCAGACCCGCAGAGCCATCCTTACCTCAATGGTGCCTCCAGCTTGAAAATGGGCTTATGTGTCCCATGCATGGGCTTTTCAAAAAAGATTGTTTCTGTTCCCCTCGGCTTGCGGATTGAATGTTCTTTTTTTTTTTTTTTTAAAGATTCCATAATTTATTTTTTATTTATTTATTTTTGGCTGCATTGGGTCTTCATTGCTGTGCACAGGCTTTCTCTAGTTGTGGCAAGCGGAGGCTACTCTTCGTTGCGGTGCGCAGGCTTCTCATTGCAGTGGCTTCTCTTGTCACAGAGCACGGGCTCTAGGCGCGTGGGCTTCAGCAGTTGTGGCACGTGGGCTCAGTAGTTGTGGCTCGCGGGCTCTAGAGTGCAGGCTCAGTAGTTGCGGCTCAC
>NC_041233.1:3735247-3738120 GCF_002837175.3 Physeter macrocephalus | reverse complement strand
GCGGCATGTGGAATCTTCCCGGACCAGGGCTCCAACCCGTGTCCCCTGCCTTGGCAGGCGGATTCTTAACCACTACACCACCAGGGAAGCCCGCAGATTGAATGTTCTGATTTGTTCCTCCTCAGCGGACAGGGGTGAGCATTGCTTTAGAAAGCCCGTTTGGCTTGGAGTTGCCTAAATTTCAGGCCTCAGAAGGGGTCGCTAGCAAGTTCCTGTGAGTGTCCCTTGATGTGTGTAAGAGGATACGATTTTAGAAATTGCGTTGTGCGTCTCTACACGGAGTGTCCCTGAGATCAAAGGGACAGTGTGAGCTTAATGGTAGGTAGAGGGCTGCTCTCCTGGTGGAGCTGTGTGGCATGGTGAGGGGAGGGGAGACCTGCACGGAGAAGACGGTGATGGAGGGAGGGTCCAGGAGGCGACGGACGGAGAGGTGAAGAGGACCAGGGCTTCCTGCCTGAGTTGCAGCTGGCTCTGCCTGGGGTCCCCTAGATGCGTCCCTCAGACACAGAATAAAGGCAGAGCCAGGGCTCCCTTCCTGTGTGTGCGTGCTCACAAATACTGTGTTTTCTTAACAGCAGGAGATAAGGTGGGTTTGTGAAAGAGCTGTCAGAAGTAACCATCCCCTGGTACGTTTGGTCTCTGGCCCTGGATTACCAAGAGTGGATTACCATTCTTCTCTCTCTGTCTACACGTGCGTGTACACACACACACACACACACACACACACAGTTTTCTCCTGCACTGTTGAAGGATGAGTTACATCCATCACGGCCCTTTACCCTCCAAGTACTTGTGTGTATTTCCTAGAAATAGAGAGATTCACTTAGTTAATAGTTCAGTGATCCATTTCGGATCATTTAATATTTATTCATTATTTACACCTAATCTATCATTTGTGTTCCAGGGTTGTCATCTGACAGAAAGTGTCCTGCACGGTGCGCCCCCTCCACACGGGTCCAGTCTAGGGTCAGGTCCTGCATTTAGTCGTCACATCTCTTGATCATCTTTATTTCTGCAGCCTCTGTCGTTTATGTGTGTTGGTGTATTTTGAAGTCTGTGGTCTGAGAGCCTGCATTTAAAAATGTTTTTAAGTGGATAAGTGGACAAGCACTTAGATGGTGGCAAGGTATTACTGGAGGAGAGAGTAGATACCCATCACATGCTTCCTTATCACAGATTATAAATACGTAATATATATGTATATATGTATGTTGAATGGTGAAATTGTGAAAGCACTGGTAGGAGAGAGAAGAGGGGGAATCAGGGAACCGATAGGAGAGCCTCTTAGCCTGAAAAGGCTGTTCCCTCTTAAATGTGGCTTCGGTGACTTGGCTGAGTGCTAATGAACGCTTTGGAGCCAGAGTAAATCCTGAGGGGGGACAACGATAGAGGGAGATAACTTACATTTCAGCACAAGAAGCACAGGAAGTGTTACCTCGGTTTGTTTTAAGGAAAGACCCTCCCTTTGTTCAGCTGGACTTGTCCCTGCTGGTTCCTTGGTCCCTGCGGAAGCCGGTGATGAGTTCATTCTGACACCGGCCTCCCGCCAGCCAGGGGCACCTCCTGCTGCCTGCGCACGGCTCTGACTCTCCTCTGTCCTTTACTGCGCTTTCCAGTACCTTGGGGAGATGGCTGCTGCCTGGAACGAACCCTTTCTAGGTTTTCTCTAGTCGGTGTGTACAGCAGCTACCCTAGAGGGCGTGGTCTCCAGGTTAATTCCTTTACGGTTAATTCTGATGAGCGATGGTGTGGGTTTATTATAGAATATGCGACCGTATAAACGTTTGTGACACATGCTCATGATATAATTTTAAGCATACTTTATTTTGTCAAAAATTATATGCTTCAGTTTTTAGATTTATAGATGTGTTCCCGCTCAAACAACACAGAAATCCCCCTGTAATCTCACTCGCCAAAGGCAATCTCTGTTGATAGACCTCTGAAATCTCCATGCACGCTTTTTAAAAAACAGAAACAAAAAAACAAAAATGGGATTAGTCAATACGTACTGTTTTTCTGGTTGCTTTTGGTCACTTACCAATATTTTGTAGACATCTTTTCATTGTCAACATTTAGGTAGTTCCTGCCTATTCTTTTTAATGGTGAATTGTTTTTCATTGTGTAGATAAGACTATAATTTATTTAACTAATCCCCATTGGAGGACATTGAGGTGCTTGTTAGTTATTCCTAACAAAATGTTTGTATATAGACTTGTACAACTATTTCTTTAGGATAAATTCCCGGATGAAAGAGTACACACACTTAAAATGTCAACGGTGTTGCCAGGTTGCCCTCCAGGTAGTTTGTGCTCACATACGATTCCATCACTGCCCTATGAGTGAGCCTCTAGCCTTCACCAACAGCGAGCATCTCAATGTTTTGTTTTTGATTTTAATGTAAAAACTATTTCACTGTCTTAATATTTATGTTTTGTTTAAAATGAATGCTGAAGTTAGACACCTTTATGTGTTCATTGGCCACTTGTATTTCATTGGCCCACTTTTGAATGATTACATGTACTGACTTCTTTTTCAAACTTCTTTATTCAGATATTAGCCCTTTGTCATGTAAATCAAACAACTATTTTTGCCAATTCTTAGTTTTCTTCCTTCCCTCCCCTTCCCTCCCCTCCCCTCCCCTCCCCCCTCTTCTTCTTTCTTTTTCTTTCAACTATTTAGTTGTTTATGATGCGGATCCCATTAGAAAATCCTGAGTTGAAAATCCTTTTAGGGCTATTTTAACATGGGTTATAATTATACCCCAGTTAAAGGTGATATCACAAATCTGTACAACATATGTGCTGTTAAAAATATATATAAAGGGCTTCCCTGGTGGCGCAGTGGTTGAGAGTCCGCCTGCCGGTGCAGGGGAC
>NC_041233.1:3720273-3734915 GCF_002837175.3 Physeter macrocephalus | reverse complement strand
AAAAAAAAAAAAAAAAAAAAAAAAAAAAAAAAATATATATATATATATATATATGTGGAGTTCATTTGCTTTGGTTCTTTTATTTTCCCTTTTGCAAGGCCCTTTATTCTCGCACAAATTTATACGTAATGAGAACGCTGTAATTTGTAAATTCTGTCATAGCATCAGACCGGAGGAGATGCTGTACTCCTTGCATAATCCTGTATAGATGCTTTTATAATTTCATGTCCTCATTTCTCATTGATTAAGTTAGGACTTATTTAACCTTCATACAGGCTTAGAAGCTTGTTTATCAGAGGATTAGAAGACTCGTTCTGTGGGATAAGTCAATTATTATCATTAGGGGATTACGCAGAAAAATTGGAGCTGAGCTCCATATTCTTATTCTTCCAAAGATGAATAAAATTTTCCAAGACATCTGGTACCATAGTGTAATAGTGGTGTGCATTTCATTCATCTTTCAGATTTCTGGTAAGAGTTCTTAACTCCTTGGGCATCAGAAAGCTGCTGGGTTTTTTTGGGTTTTTTGTTTTTTTTTGTTTGTTTTTTTGCGGTACGCGGGCCTCTCACCGTTATGGCCTCTCCCGTTGCGGACCACAGGCTCCGGACGTGCAGGCTCAGCGGCCATGGCTCACGGGTCCAGCCTCTCCGCGGCATGTGGGATCCTCCCGGACCGGGGCACGAGCCCGCGTCCCTTGCATCGGCAGGCGGACTCTCCACCACTGCGCCACCAGGGAAGCCCTGAAAGCTGCTGTTTTGATGCTGGGACTATCTTGTCCCTCCCATCTCTGCTCTCAGCTTCACCTTCAACCTTCTACCTTTCTGGAACGAAAATAAACATAGGCAGGGTGGTGCTAGGCTTCCTTGTGATCCTTTCCTTTTTCTTTCTTGGCCAATTCTGTTATGGCCAGTAGAATCCTAGGACTCTATGGACCTCTGGAGGGGCCATCATTTATCTCCATTTACCTCAAATGTTGTCAGACTGGTAAGTTCCTCACTGTCCTGCCCAAGTTTCTGAAGACGCATCCTAGTTTCTAGGTTAGATCTCTCTAGTAGGGGAACAGCCCTGGGGGAGGCCGTTTGCTTGCTGACAGCAGCATTGCCATATGGTGTCAGGATCAGGATGTCAAGAGCGAGTGGGAACTCTGAAGTGGCTTGGACATCGAGCAGTTGCATTAGCCTGTACAGAAAACGTTCAGGTGATCTCACATCTCTTCCTCAAGTTTGTCTTTTTTGCTGCCTATCTTCATAGCATTTAACGGTGGGTTAATATTTTCCAGGTTATGTTTAAAAACATTTCATCCCACATCTAAATCTAGCAGCCAGATTTAGAAAGGTTTAGCCACCTCAGGCAGGCAGTCTTAAACTCTGAAGACCTCAGGGGAGAGAGACCGTGAGTTCCCCGGTCCCATGTGTCCTGGAGGGTGATTTGGTTCAGTTGTCGTTTATTGGGTAATTTCTGTAAGTGGAGTCCTCTGTTAGGTGCCAAGGAAAACAAGATGATTAAAATGCAGCCCTTCCCCTTCAGGAGTTTGTAATCTAACGGGAGAGGAAAAAAGTACATACAAGTAGCTCTAATACGAGGTTCATTTACTATAATACTAGTGAGCTGAGATGACTGTGGAGCTCTGCCCCCTCCAGGATGCTTGGCACATTCTAGGCGCTTAATACACACATTTCAGTGGATAAATGAATACATTTAGACATGTACATTTTGGTGTACTTTATTCATAGCAAAAAAAGATTGTGTAGAAAGAGATGGTTTGTGGGATTTTATATGGCCCCAGAGGGTATGAGAATTGGTTGAGGTCAAGGGCTTAGGGCAGGCGGGGCAAATTCCATCACATAAATCACCCTTTCTCCTTGTGTCCCAGAGGCAGTCCCACTACCTCCTCGGTCTCCTCCTCCCAAGCCTGGGAGAACTCTTAGTTTTCTGTTCCCCCTGAATCCATCACTTGAACCAAGTAGGATTTGGCCCTTAATTTGATGGGTCCAGCACCTTGGTTTCTTGTGGTCTGATTCATGCTGGTCAGATTTAAAACACAAAACCAAACCTGCTATGTACTTGGAATTATTTTTTTTGATGGACAAAGTGAGATATGTGTTTCTTGATAACTAGGGAATTCTTTCTTTTAATTCTCTTTTTCCAATTTCTTGTGCTTCCTGTTAGTTTCTATCTGGTTGGATACATGACAATGTGCTTTAATGCCCATTGTATTACAAGTACTTTTCCTCCCAAAATGTAACCCTGATCAGTCTGATCACACACGAGAGGGACCTTATGATCGAATGTGCAGACATTTTTTAGTCGCATTCACAATATATTTGCAGGCCGTTTCCTCTTCCTCCTAATGATTATGATTGTACAGTATTGCAGCTTTATTTGCTTACTCTTTACTATGTGGTAGGTACTATTTAGTACTTCACCTATCTCATTTCATCTCCCAACAGTACTTTGAAGTAGGTATTATCATCCCCCTTTTAGAAATGAGGGGACTGGGACTTCCCTGGTGGGACAGTGGTTGAGAATCCACCTGCCAATGCAGGGGACACCGGTTTGATCCCTGGTCCGGGAAGATCCCACATGCCGCGGAGCAACTAAGCCCACACGCCACAACTACTGAGCCTGTGCTCTAGAGCCCGCGAGCCACAGCTACTGAGCCCGCGTGCCACGACTGTTGAGTCCGCGCGTCTAAAGCCTGTGCTGCGCAACAAGAGAAGCCACCGCAATGAGAAGCCCGTTCAGCGCAACGAAGAGTAGCCCCCGCTTGCCGCAACTAGAGAAAGCCCGTGCGCAGCAACGAAGACCCGACGCAGACAAAAATAAATAAATGTATTTAAAAAAAAAAAAAGATAAACATACTGATATCCTGTAAAACCAGATGGAATCCCAGCAGCGCTTTAAGGATATGTGCTGGAATAATCTGGAACAACTACTGTTGGTTCTGATAGAATAATATGAACGACCCACCCACGGCCGGAAGACCCACTTGAGGTATCAAGCCTCTCAAAACACACTTGTCCCTAAGGGTTATGAACGCCAGATCTTTGACAGCTTTGTTGACTCTTCAGGGGCTTCTCAGTTTAAATGATAATTCCGCGTGATTTCTGAAGGGTGAATATGACCAATAAGAAAGTCAGTGTATTAGGGGTTGTCATTACGAAACGTTTAAAATGCCCTGTCAGACATCGCGTATGCCTTCTACAGTGTTATTATTCGGAAAACACCCACAGTTTTGTGCTGTAAAGACAGATCCTGTGTATTTCCTTAGTGACAAGCTGCTCACGCCCGTCTTCGTTCAGGAACCTGAGAGCCAGCATGGCTTTTTCAGAGAACACATTGTAGTTTTGTAAGTTTTCTTTCCTTTGTTTGTTTGTCTTTATTAAGCATTTCTCTTTGGAGGAAAGATCAGTGGAAGATTTCATAAAGGAAGAGTTCAGTGAGGAACGATGGATGGGGTTAAGATGTTGATTCTGAAGTAAAATCCTTGTTTTTCCTTGATAAAAGCAGCTTGCCTTGGTAATTAGCAGAGGGCCGCATAGAAGCTGAGAAGAAAAGGAACTGTATCCTCTGAGAGCCCTTCCAAACTCCGCAGTCCCTCTCCCTCAGGTTTCTGTGATCTGGGAGGCTGTAGTCTCAGGGTCCTTTGGTCCCCTTCACACCTTCAGGCACAGTAGGGGTCAGGGGGTGGCAGCCTTCCCTTCTAGAAGGTTCTTTGTCTAGAGGGAGGAATCGAGTCTACCTGTTTGGTGAAGTGAACCAACTTTTTATATTTAATAACCTGCTAACAAATGTGAACATGTTTCTAAGGTCAGATTCTTCGATTCTCTCTTCCCCTCAACGTAGTGGTGACACCAGCTGGCAGTTACGAGCACTTTCTGTTCCAAGCTGTCCTTTCGTTTGGCGGGAACAGCTCCTGGGCTGTCTTCCCACCCTGCAGATGAAGGCACTCCGAGGACAGAGCTGCTCCAGAGACTTCGGAAGGAGAGTTTAGCTCTTAGCTGCCTGTGCTGGCGTCGCATGTATTCGCAGAGACAAACATCTAGCAAATGGGCTTGGTGGAAATAGTATGATTTAGTGACAACGTGAAAGGACTTTCATTTTAAGGTTGGACAACAGCAGGGTGTGCTCTCCACGTTGTCAGATTATTAACTTAATGTCACCTTGGGCAATTTACTTAATCTTTTATGTGTCACAGTTTGGATATTGGCAAAATAGAGATGATAACCTATGGTAAGATTTTTATATATGTATTCAGTGAGGTAATGCTTATTACAACTGATCTAGCTATTTTATTCGTTGGCTTTCGGTTTTATCTGATAAATGTACTAAAGTCTGTTTGTAAAACAGTTATTTTCCCATCTCAGCTTTATTGTTCCCACAGTAAAAATCCATGGTAGAATCCCTTTTTTATAAATATATTGAGAAAAAGGAAGGAAAAAGCAAAGGCTAAATTAAAATCGGGAATTAAGGAGTATTCAAATGTGGGTTTTCGTTTTTCACTTTCTTATGATCTTATCTGACTTTTTTTGGTAGCCGCCTGTTGTGACTTGATTTTTATTCTGTCCAGCGGTGGTTTCTAGAAGAGTAGCACTTGTGACCTCTGGGTGGCCCAGCCTTTGCAGGCTTTGTCCCTGGTGCTTATATAAGCAGATAGGTTGGGGGGGGGCGGTCCCTGGAGAAAGAGAACCAGGAATGGCTTTCTCTACATAAGAACCCATCTTGGTCTAAGCCATTTTGTGATCTAAGCCTGGCCAGAGTGCTCGCTATTGAACAGGTCTCAGTAATGAATGATATTACGGGAGGGGATGCAGAAACAAGGGAGGAGTAGTCAAGAAACAATAGTGCAGCCTTGGGACAGGGCCCTGGTTCCTAAAGGGATACACGTAATAATATACCTTTGAGTTCTGCAGAAACTAAGGCTCCCCCCCAGGTGGAGGGTGGAATGATGACGTTGACCCTCCAGACTTCAGTCAATTAAAGCTTGGACTCTGTTGACCTTTGCCCCAGTTCTGTGCTGAATTCTCCTCTGCTCAAGTCCTCTCATGAACATGCATGCACCCTTAGCTTAAAACTTTTCCAGTTTTGCTGTTGGGGGAGACAAGGCTTTGGGAAAGACCCGCGGAGTTCTCCTTACTTGCTGCAAGTGCTTATAAATCCTTCCTTCACCTGCGCTTTGGCTTGGTTATGTCTGTTGGTTCGACACCCACCGAGAGGCGAACCCAGTTTTCTGGTAACACTTACCCCCGCCCTCCAGGTTTTTCTTGGCCGCCCCTCAGCTTGGGCAGTGGACATGACTTGACCTAAAAGCTTTGTTATCTTAAGCAGTGCTTCTCAACCCTAGCCATCCATATGAATCGCCCGAGAAGCTTTTAAAAAGTACCAATGCCGATATTTAAAATTGATACTTAAAAACTGACTTGTAAACTACATTTCTGACATCTGTATCTTTAAAAATTTCCCCAGGTGATACTGGTACACAGCGAAGGCTGAGAACTCCGTTTTAGTGTAAGGGAGCCATGCATAGTCAATAACCGCTAAGATGTAGTCATCACTTTCATGTCTGTTTCAGTGGGGAGGAAAAAGCCTCCTAAAGGTGGTAGTGAATACTAGAGAAATGTGGCGGTCAGTCCCTGTGTCCCCACCCTCATTTTCCTGTACAGACTGTTGGGCTAAATTGGTTTGCTGTGTGTTCAGACAAGGTGAGGAATCCGGGCGGGGAGATGACCACAGGGGCTTGCATGCTGCCTGTGAATACATTTTGGTGTTCTTTCCGTCCCTTTGTCTATTGTTTGGAAGTTGAGTGTGTAGAGATGATTCCTGGGTGTGATCTGCCTGCCGAACTGTACTATTTTTAGGCACTAACCCACACAATAGGTTTATTAAAAGGCTATGGAACCTTTTGAGGCTGGTGGATTTTGTCTGACAAGGGCTGAGTTAGAAGTAGGTTCTCCCACCTCCCAGTTCAGGCACATAGGATTTTTCTGTTTCTTCTTTAGAAAGCCTCTGAATAGCTTCAAAATACAGTAGTTTGGCAGCCTGACAGGTGATGCCAGATGTCTACGTAGCTCTCCTCTGTATCCCGGCTCTCCAGACACAGAGCTTCACAGGTGTATGTCGGGTTGCTAATTTTTATTTCTTCTCCTTTCCCTTTTTTTTTTTAACATTTTAAAAAATTTATTTATTTATTTATTTATTTTTGGCTGCGTTGGGTCTTTGTTGCTGTGCACGGGCTTTCTCTAGTTGCGGTGAGCGGGGGCTACTCTTCGTTGCGGTGCATGGGCTTCTCATTTTGGTGGCTTCTCTTGTTGCAGAGCACAAGAGAGAGGCTCTAGGTGCATGGGCTTCAGTAGTTGTGGCATGTGGGCTCAGTAGTTGTGGCTTGCGGGCTCTAGAGCGCAGGCTCAGTAGTTGTGGCGCACGGGGTTTAGTTGCTCCGCGGCATGTGGGATCTTCCCATACCAGGGCTCGAACTCGTGTCTCCTGCATTGGCAGGTGGATTCTTAACCACTGTGCCACTAGGGAAGCCCTCCTTTCCCTTTTAAACTGTGCTAAAATATGCATAGTTCATAGTGCTGGGGGAAGAAAGTGAACACATGAAGCATTTTCTTGGTCTTGAATCTCTGCCCTCTGTCTAAAAAGATGTGTTTTCCTCCATTGAGGGGATCCCCTTGTCTGGGTCTGCTTAGCAAGTAGATTAAACAGATAAAGCCAGTACTGATGTTATTTTAAATTCATTTTTAAAATGGCAGTCAGACCTTACTGGCTTCTAATCCATTCTCAGGAATACGCATCCATCCATTAGGAGGCAGAAACATGAGTTAGCAGTAGTCGCAATGGAAAAACAATCTCTCATTGTGAAGTAATGTGATGCCCTTAACGTGTCCACAGAATAGACTGGATATTATTTGTGATTCTTTTCTTTCTTTACTATATCTCCCTCCATTAAAATGCTATAATAGGCAGTGTGTATTAGAGTTACTGCTAGATAGCTTTGACTTTTTAAAGTACGTATCTTCATAAAGATCACTCCCAAACTAATTTTCAACCAGGCACTTAGCCAAGTGAAGGTTTCCTTCCCCGGTGCTTGGTGAGGGGTAGACTCCAGCTTATCTATGACAGCATGCGTGATTAATAGGGACGGTATTAGCCCCTCTGTATTGGTGTTACAAATTTGTGATTCTCCTTGGCATTTGAACTGCGCTGTTAGGATCTGTGTCACTCCATAAGGACAGGCCTGGCCTGTCTTGTTAAGGGGAACATTTTGGTTTTCCCAGCTACGTGCAGGCCATGTCCCCCATTTCTTCTCATCAGTATTTCTCTAGGGTCTGATACCCTCCAAGCCTCCTTGGGGAGTTAGTTGTGGCTGATTCGGGCAGCTCATCTCTGTTATTGCCCTGGTCATTCTGTCAGAGCCTCTGGGAGAACCTGGAGCAGTGGAGGCTCTGCAGTGGTTGGCTTTCTGGCCCCCCTTCACCTGCATCCCTGAAGGAGCCTCGTCATTTCCAAACCTGCTTATCAAGAATCCCCTGAGGTCTTTTCTGAACTAGCCATTTTTTGAACTGCCCTACATCCCCGCCCCCTCCTCTCCTGCCCCGGGATTTTGATTCAGAAGGTTAAGATGGAGGCTAGTAAATAGGGTTTTCATCAAGATCGTTCTCCTGCAGTTGTCTGTGTGGACGTTTGAATGTTTGGGAACTGCCCCATCGTTCAGAGCTCCATTGTATAGAGGCATTCCAAGCCCTGCAGTGATAAGGAACTTAGGCAGGGTCCCACCTAAGACCTGCCAGCCAGAGGTAGAAGTCTGTATCCTCATTTTGTATCATGTCTGTAGATGAGGCAGAAACAACCAGCAAATTCCCTGGGCTGTTTCTCCTGGACGCAGGCAGATTGCTGTTCTACTCATTTGTTTTCCGTCTCCTTGTCCTGGAGACTGTGTGTGTGTCCCTGTGACAGAGAGGGACATGGACTGAGCATTTGATCTCTGCAGTCACCCAAGCCAGGACCAAACTCAAAGGTAACTAGTATGAGATCTGGTTTGAATTCTTTTTTATTTACTTATTTATGTATTTTTGGCTGCGTTGGGTCTTCGTTGCTGCGCGCGGGCTTTCTCTAGTTGCGGCGAGCGGGGGCTACTCTTCGTTGCAGTGCGCGGCCTTCTCATTGAGGTGGCTTCTCTTGTTGCGGAGCACAGGCTCTATACACACGGGCTTCAGTAGTTGTGGTGCGCGGGCTTCAGTAGTTGTGGCACACGGGCTCTAGAGCGCAGGCTCAGGAGTTGTGGTGCACAGGGTTCGTTGCTTCGCAGCATGTGGGGTCTTCCCGGACCAGGGCTCGAACCCGTGTCCCCTGCATTGGCAGGTGGATTCTTAACCATTGTGCCACCAGGGAAGCCCCTGGTTTGAATGACTTATATCGAAAGACTTATTGTTAAGTGTATTACCTTTGCCATTGTCGTGGCCTCATGTTTGTGTCGAGTGGGGCTCTGGTTAGCTTTGCACGCTGATGGATTCGTCAGCAAGTTTCAGTCGACAAAGCAGCTTCATGACAGGGGCCCCTCGGAGTCCGGCAGGTCAAGGCCTAAAATGTAGCTCTTATTCTGATCACTTAGGGACAGACCAGACACGTATTTCCAAATCCATTTAAAATGAGTGAAGCTGGCTGACTTCTTGAAATTAATGTGAAACCTCCCTTTCCTTTACCCTGATAGATAATGATGTGCAGTTGGGAAGAGAAACTAGGAGAATGAGGTGGTCATTTATGTCACGGATCAAAAAGGTCCAGGAATTCATATTATTTGCCTGACTTGACCTTGGTGACGTGGAGATCGCGGTGTAGCTCCTAGAGACCTGGTCCATGTAGGGAATGTCTGTATCAGCTGACTCATATGTGTGAACAGATGTGTAAGAGTCATGATGTACTTGTCTGACACATGGTAGGTGCTTAATACTCAATGAATGCAAGCTTAATGGTTTAAAAAAGTTCCTTTGACATCTATTACAATTCTAGCTCAGGATAAAGCAGTGTTTTATTTACCTTTTTTTCTCATAGATCTCTGGGCTCTAAAATCTGTTATCTTTAGTGGGATAATTTACATTTCTTATTATCCAAACTTCCTATTTTTGGTATTTTTCCTGTAATGATACCTCTCACGATTCTGTTCCCTGTCAGTGGAATTATATCCACTTAGAAGCTTACATTCCGGCTCATTGGTAGAACTTGGCACCGACCCAAACCAGGGCCTGGGTCTGCTGTGGGAGAGGCTTTGCACGGGGGTTCCTGGCCTGATCCGCAGTCTCCCGAAGGCTGGAGGCCTCGCCCTGCCCCACGGCTGGGCTTGCCTAGTCCTGGGTGCCCTCCTGCCCACACCTGCCCGGGGCACAGGCGGCTGAGAGTTGGAGACCCTTCCTGCTGACCGAGTTAACCAAAAAGCAGTCACTTTGTTTCCACGAGGACTAAGCAGTCATTGGAAGACCTTCCTGGATGTGAGGAATTACAACTTCATAAAGGGATCTGTGAGTGCTAATTAACCCGATAGACAGATGATCCGAGAAACAGTACTGAATTGAACTTTATATTCCCAAAGATTTTATTAAAGACCAGTGGGCATGTGATTGCCAGGGAATAGCAGCTTCTTTCGAATGTTATTCCTTGACTAAATAAATTACTAATGACCAGATTACTGATTACCTATTGACTGCTTGATTTGGGATGCGGTTTGGGTTAGGAGGTATCTAAGTGGTTCTACCTAATAGCCTGATGGGTAGGAAATTGCTGGCTACCCTGCTGCTCCATCATCACAGGGAGGACTTTCTCTTTTTTTAAAAAAAACTCAAACTAGGGACTTCCCTGGTGGTGCAGTCATTAAGAATCTGCCTGCCACTGCTGGGGACGTGGGTTCGATCCCTGGTCCGGGAAGATCCCACATGCCGCAGAGCAACTAAGCCCACGTGCCACAACTACTGAGCCTGCGTGCCGCAACTACTGAAGCCCATGTGCCTAGAGCCCATGCTCCACAACAAGAGAAGCCACCTCAATGAGAAGCCCGCGCACCGCAACGAAGAGTAGACCCCGCTCGCCGCAACTAGAGAAACCCGCACGCAGCAGCAAAGACCCAACGCAGCCAAAAATAAAAATAAACAAATAAGTAAATAAATTTATAAGAATAAATAAAAACTCAGACTAAGTTTCTTTGCTGGCAATCCAGGACCGAACAACGGATAATTCTGTACTGAGCTAATTCTTTTGTGGGCCCTCAAAGTCCAACAGTTCTTTGTGTGATAGAGATAACGGGGATAAAAAGTCAAGAAACGAATCAGGGGGAACCAACGGGAGGACATTTTTTTCCAGAATGACTTGCCAACATGTAGGTTTTACTCTCCCTGAATCACAGGACTTTTATGCCCCTGATGAACAGATGCAGTCAACTTCTATCTGCATCAGATTAGCCTTTAGTAGAAACACTGTCACTCACTCTGATAGAGGAATTTCCTGATTCAAGGTAGTATATGCAGGTGTTACTGATAAATCAAAAGATATTTATATTTGTATCGAAAGGCTTCTTTGCTTCATTAGGGCTCTCGCCATTAAAAGTATGTGTACTCCATATGCAATATTTGGGTAGAAAGAAGAAAATAAAATCACTCCAGGCGCCAAAACCCAACTATCAAGACTGATGACATTTTTGGAGAATTATGTTCATCTTTTTTTTCAGTAGGTGCGTCCACGTGTGGTTGAGTTATAGTGTTGTGAACATACTGTATATATATTTCGGGGTGCTTTTATTAATGCATTCTAACACTGCACAGCTCATTATTTCATGGTCTTTATAAACAGTATCTTTAAGCTGAGACATCTAATGTATTTATTTTACAGAACCTGGCACAGTTCCCTCAAGGACACAGACTTGGGCAGAGAGGGGTTGCACTTCTTTATTTTCTAAATTTTTTTTGGCCACGCCACTCGGCATGCAGGAACTTAGTTCCCCAACCGGGGATCAAATCCGTGCCTCTTGCAGTGGAAGCACAGAGTCCTAACCACTGGACCACCAGGGAAGTCCCATGGGTTGCACTTCTTACCAGCCTTGTGCCTTTGGCTGTGGAAAGCAAAGCACTCTGTGCCCGTTGGATCCAGCTGAGCTGATTGAGTTTATCTTATTCTTTGCCCATATCCACAGCATCTCTTCTGTATGAAGATGTGGAAGAAAAGTTTATCAGATGAGATGCCGGTGCCCAGTGATTGTGCTGTGCATAGTGAAATACTTTCCTCATCCAGGCTGATTTCCAGTGTCATCCTTCTTTCCTGTGGGCTGGCTGCGGGGTGCGGGGGAAGCTGGGCTCTGGCTCCCTGAGGGGCTTGGAAGGCTGATGTCCAGACACTCCCCCACTTTACATACTGGAGATCACTGCCCTACTGGTGGGATTAGGACTCCATGTGTGAAATTAACACATGAAGGGAATTTATATCATGGTAGCCTTGGGCTGGTTTTTGCAAATTAAGTTTTGCAGAAATGAGCCTCAGCCCTGCCCAGGCAGTATTAATTTCGTACTGGTGTAGCCAAGGTGTTTCCATGACGTTTCTACCCTGAGAGGTTATGAGTCTGGTTTACATTAGGACAGTGAGTCTTGCTGAGTAAATTATTGTCTCTTTAGTAAAAACTGCTGTTGACCAAGAGCGATTACCTTCAGTAAAACTCGATTCACACAGTGTAGCAGTTTGAGGAGAACATGTGTGAATATGAAGGATGGTGTGTCAGCCAGCAGAAGCGCCAGCCAACTCTTTCAGAAGACTTTTGCAGGTAATAGTCATTATTTGGCATTCAGGAAAATTTGTTTTTCCCAGCACACTCTCAGACCCATTTTTTTCAGCATCTCTCAGACTAACCACGCTCACTAAACTGAGTATGTATCAAGGATGCCCAATTAGTAATTTTCAAAAATAAATATAACCATCATGGGGCCCTGAATGGCAACCTCTTCTCGGCCCCTGCAGGTGGGCAGAGGTCGGAAGGTTGCTGACACCTCTGCAGTGGAACAAGGGAGATTGGTGAATTGAACGATTGCTAGATCTTGGTACGGACAACAAGAGTGGAGGCGCCCCTTCTAGTAGTGGCTGAGGGTCCATCTCCTCTGGACGTCAGCATTCGCTATGGGATTCTTCTTTCTCCACATCCCCACGTTCCATGACCAAAACTCTTTCTTTAATTATATTTTGTCATGAATTAGGCCTTTAACAGTCAGATTTTACAGGCCTCTAGGCTTCTTGCTCTTTAGAATTTGAATCTCAAGGGGGTGATGGTTCCCCTTGCTTCTGAGCTCTCTGGGGAAGGTTGACTGTTCAAGACGAAGGCCTATGACGACCAGTTTCCAGGTAGGGTTCTGTTTAAATGATGCTGTTACGACTTATCGCTTTTTCCAGGAGGGCTGTGTCTTTGTATTGGTTTACTCTCCATACCAACATTGCTTTGTTGGTGTGGATATAACAATTTATATAAAAACATTCTACCTAAATGTTTTAAACATGGGATTTATCTGTCATCTGGTCACATAGCAGTTCATGTCATGCTGGTACAGGATGTTCGGCTTGGTGACACTCTCCAGCTCTGGGCTACCTGGCAATGTTTCACTTAACTGACATTTTTTGTTTGTTGGTTGGTTTTTGTTTTTGTTCTGCATTTTCACTGTGCCAGGTACCTTGTTAGGCAGAGTGAGAGAATATAAAATTGAATAGCTTTCTCTGCTTTCTAGATTCTTAGTCTAGTGGGACAGACAGACATGTAAATAAATACGTAATGATGCTATTGAGTAATGTTTGTCAGAATACAGAAGGAGGTGAGAGCCGCAGCTCCCAAAGGCGGTGAGAACACATGGAGGACTCGTTGGCTGGAAAGAAAATGTTCTTGGGGAATTTCAGGAAGTCCATAGTGCCTAGGGTTTGGGGTAACCAGGGTTCAGTGGTAGGGAATGGAAATTCTGGTGGAGGTCATCGTCTGGTAGGGCCTTTCATCCTGTGGGGTTGGGAGAGTCAATGGTATGCATATTGAAGAAACACACAAGAACATTTTTCTAAACCTGTGACTAAAATTAAACACCTACCCCTGGAGTATGTGGCTTCCCCGGTTGAAGAGCTAACTAAAATCTTTGAGCCCCTTATCTCACATTTAATAAGGATGCTGATAATGACGTCACTGGACACCTTACCTAAAATAGAATGCCTTCAATGGAGCCTGGACCAAAGCTGGCATTCAACGCATTATGTCCTCCTGTCCGTCCTATACACCTCCTGATTTTGCTCAACAGACGTTTGCACCAGCACCTCCGGTGGATTTGACAGGCACTGACCACATGAGCCCCTCACCTCCTTCTGTCCCTTTACTTTATTGAGCAGTTCTCTTTAGTAGTTGTTCCATCTTTTGCTGATGGAGCACAGGTGAAAATTTACCTTTGTTGGGTGTAGGATTTTCTCTCCCTTCTTGACCGTGGTCCCAGAACTGTCACAAGTGCTGGCTTCTGTCTCTCTTGGCCATCCTGATTTTCTCTATTCTGTACTCATTGAGATCTGGGTATCTGGGTCTAAAAAAATGGAAATGAGATGAACTTTCTAAAAGAAGTGTACTTTAACTTTTTCTGGGTAAATCATCTTATCTCTTGTTTTGCAGACCTAAGCCTGACCCCAGTGTGCATTAACTTGGAGCCCTTCAGTCTTCTTTTTTAAACTTTGTGGAAGAGAGAGGGGTAAGATGCCTAGTTTTACAAAGCAGAAGTTCAAAGATTCTCAAGTGCGATTGAAAATAGCTCCCGATGACACATCGTTTCTTTGGACTTTATCTTGTTTCTGTCTTTAGACTACAGACTTACCTATCTGGTTTCTCCATATCTGAAGTTTATGTTCCATTAATAACTGCCTCCTGAGTGACAGGGGTCGTATTCCTACCAGGGTCTGCAGCAGTTAAAGCACATTTACAGAATTAATTTTCACCTGGTGTGTTAAAACTGCACCGTGGCCCTACCTGCCACTTGAAGGGAAGAAGAGAAGTTTTGGATTTCAGTCTTTCTTTTAAAACGTAAATGGCGATCACCAGTTGGGTATCTCTGCTTGAGCAACACTGGCAGCCCTACTGCCAACGAAAAGCCTGGAGCCCCAGTAGATGAAATCGATGTGGGGAAATTGCAGCGTCTCGGCTGCCAGCCGAACCCTTGATGATAGAGGCTCAGTTTAGGTGAGTTTATTCCTCTGTTAGTTTCTAGAACAGGCAGAGGTATCCTGATACAGCTGTAATCACAGTCTACACATTAAACATCTTTGAACAGCTCAGTGGACGCTGAATTCTTGAGGCCGATATTTCAGACTGAACACTTGTGCTATCTTTGGCTGGAATGTCATGTCTAAGGAATTCTGCGTTAGCTCTTCGGGGGCTATCACCAGGTGTCGGTGATCCTTGAACTGTTGACCGTCCTCCGGGTTAACTTTGGCTTGTCTTTACTTCGAAATGCTGTTCAAGGACATTGTTGCCAGAGAAGCAGCTTTTTAGTTAATGCTCTTGTGAGTTAATACCCTTGTGATGGATAAATCCGCCCCCCCCCCCCCCCCCCCCCCCACCTTTCTCTAATGGAGGATTCACCGAATGGCTTGGTTTTGAAAT
>NC_041233.1:3685985-3720152 GCF_002837175.3 Physeter macrocephalus | reverse complement strand
CTTGTGAGTTATTACCCTTGTGATGGATAAAGCCGCCCCCCCCCCCCCCCCCGCACCCCGTACTTTTCTATAATGGAGAATTCACCGAATGGCTTGGTTTAGAAATGTGTTTTTTGTGTGTGTGCTTGCTAGGACTGAGAATGCAGTCCACTCTCTCCTGCTGTTCTGTCCTTTTCATCCTTTCATTTATTTGGAATTTCCAAAGACCGGGTGTGCTGGTTGGTTCTTTTTTGAATCTGCTGATTTGCTGTGAAGCTGATGTCATGGTCTGGACCTTTACCCTTACATATGCTAATTATTAGATTACATTGGCAGTTGGGGGCTTTGTCAGTGGGCGTTGAAAAAGGTGGATTATGTATTGGCTGTCTGCTTTGTCTCGGGCTTGGCGATGATATTTTGGTGAGAGCCCGTTTATGGCAGAGCAGTTTCAGGATCTGTGTTCTGTGGCACGTGGTTAGAGCCTGTCTTCCGGACTTGGGAGAAGTGGGTGTGTCCACGCTCACCCTCGTAGGGGTGTTAAGTTCAGAGGGGTTCTGTGGCTTCTGTGGCCCCAGGTGAGTGTCAGGCAGTGAGTGGAGTGTGTCGCCGTGGGTTGGGTTACCTCCAGACTTGCCTTCACGAATACCTGCTTTCCCGCTCTGGCCTAAATACCCTGGAGGTGAGTCGTTGAGTCTGAAACACTTTCCCTTTTAAGTTTGGGTTGGGGATAACACAACTGCAAGACAACACGTTTCTCCGGGTGATTTCTTCTGTTCAGGGCAAGTGTCGCCTGTTTCCTCAGTGCTGCTGTGCTCATGCTCTGCCATTTAGAGCCTCGAGTTTTCGAGTGTGGGTTGTATCTGATTTTCAAGTAAAAGCCTCGGCCAGAATTGACTAATGAATGTACATCCATTTGTACATGCAATTTCTGGTTTAACTCATTTGCTTTTCTTCCGTAGGCACTTCTTATAAGGACGCAAGTCCAATACTTAATAGGGAGAAAAAAAGGGACATTTGGTTTTGTTAATTACAGACTAGGCGTATGGTGCGCGGATCACTCACTTAGACGTTCATTGTTGGAAATTATTTTTCTGTCGTTAGTTTAATAAAGATAATTGAACCTCTTTTAGCCTGTTAGATAAAATTAAACTGACAAACTCTGTGGCATGCCTGGGAACAGTGTCCAGCTCGCCTCAACAGCTGCAGGGCCAGGGTGTACCCCAAACAAGGCTGGCTGCGGATCCCATTTCTAGAAAGAAAACATCCCTGCGTGTGCCATCGTGTCAAGATCCATCTGCGTTACATAAATAGCGCACGCTAGTTAAAATAAGTAATTGTTTTCATTCTTCGATACACCAGGTTTCTTGCAAAAGCAAACTGAAGAGGAATCTAAGTGGTATCCTGAGAAAGAATAAAGGAAACTGATTTGACGGAGTCATTGTTGGAAAGGTTTTTCCTGTTGAAGGCTTCATTACTTGAGAGGTTGGATTAAAGTAAATTTGTGAAAAACAGAACTTTACATGTAAATATTCTATTTCATAATCCCGTCTTTTAGCACAGCCCCTTCCTGTATCTTCTCCTGTGTGAGCCACTCTCACTGGAACATCTTTGTCCAGTTACTGATGTGCTGTATCTTACATCTAACTTAGAGATCTCTCCTCCTTTCCCTTCTTTTCTGACTTTCTCTGATAACTGCATTTAAATAATTTTACCACTTGTTAACATCTATCGCTCGGAGTCACAGACAGGAGAGCAGGTAGAAATTTAAACTAGAGGATTGACATACACACTACTATATATAAAATAGATAACTAATAAGGACCTACTGTAGAGCACAGGGAGCTCTACTCAATACTCTGTAATGGCCT
Source organism: Physeter macrocephalus (assembly GCF_002837175.3). NCBI lineage: Eukaryota > Metazoa > Chordata > Mammalia > Artiodactyla > Physeteridae > Physeter > Physeter macrocephalus. The sequence continues at coordinate 3,718,305 of NC_041233.1, read as the reverse complement.
ATATGGGCAAAGAATCTAAATAAGAGTGGATATATGGATATATATAACTGATTCACTAACACAACGTTGTAAACCAGCTATACTCCAATAAAACTTTAAAAACAAACAAACGAAAAAACCCCAAACAAACAAAAACAGAATGTATCCATTTTGGTCCTCAATAGTTGTTCTGTTGGAAAAAAAAAACCATATTCTCTTAGAGAAGAAGTTGAAAGCAGTGTCGTGGGAAGATTTCGTTTGTTCATCTTGTCTCCTTGGGTATATTGTAAGCTTCCGTAATTCAGAGCTCTTGCCTTCAGTATCTTTCACCACTTGCCATGGCCCATTAGTAAATGCTTAATGAACGCCCGAATGCAGGCATGAAGACGGCTTAGCAGAAGTTTGATTTTTGTGGATGCCTTATCTGTTCTTAATCAGAAAATTTTTACTGGTCACTCATTGATGGCTCCAGCTCCATAGTCAATGGAAATGTTATTTGTACTCTAGGAATTTAGAGTCTGACGACAGAGAGAGGAAATATTCGCAAACTACAGAAAAGGTCAAGTTTTAAAATGAGTTTTATAGTAGAAAGGATTTAGACGTATATATTTGTAAGGGGAGTGAAACATTCCATAGATGCCGGAGTGGGGGAGTGTGTAAACATGGTAGCAGGTGGACACCGCCTCTGTCTGGGTCCCGGGCGGGCTGCTTGCCCTGGGCCCTGTGGCCACCTCCCATCTGTAGCCGGGCCGGGGCAACAACTTGCACTGTAGTGTCGGCTTGAGTGTGCTAATTAGAGGAATCCGCTTTTCATTCCATTGGTCCTGCCTCTCCCTTCCCCTCTTCCTTCTCCCGTTTTCTTCCCGACACCGTATTTCCTGGGGTAATCCATTCACTTGTGCATTCTTTTATTCAGCAGATGCTTATTGGTTACCTGCTCTGTGTCAGATACCAATTCCGTAAGTCAGCGAGAGCCCCAAATCTCATGGTTTCAACTTTATACCTCAAAGAGTCAGGAAAAACATGTGCCATGTATAAGCATGTTGTTGTTATTGATACTGATGAAAGCTGTCTTTTAATCACCGATTCCTTTTTTTGAGGCACGGGGCTAAATACTGTCTCTAAATTAAATTAAACCCTTCTCTGACTTGAAAACCTGGGGCTTTCAAGATAAAGTTAAAATTCCTCGGCCTGGCTTTTCATGCTCAGCACTTCTGCTAAATAACTAGTCTTTCCAGCTGTAGCTTTGACTGTTCACTTAAACGTGAATCATTTGCTCCAGCCATACCTGTTTATCCATCATCCTCCGTGAGGCTTTGCACGGCCCGGAGTGCGCTGCCCTTTTTCTCTCTTTGAAGGTAGAGTGGAACCGTTCTTTGAGGCACACCCCCATCTCCCCCGCTGTCCCCCAGGCCCTTTTTCTTCTTCCTCTAACTTCCCACAGCTCAGGCTGTGAGGACCGCCTGTCTGTCCGTTCTGGCACAGGGCCTCTGTGTCCACGCACCGCTCAGATGCTTGCCGCTTGGCGCCTTTGGTTTGCGGTCCGCCCCCAGTGTCGCGTGGAGCGGTAAACGTGCTGCTTGGTACCCTCACCCAGTGTTCCTTCCAGTCTTTGGATGTGAAAGGTATAAGCATCCTTCAGTTGTGTAGGGTTTCAGATCTAACCTTTTCATCTTTGTAGATGGAGAAAAACTTAGTTCTGGGTCACTTAAAAAACAGAACATGTCCAAGGGAAAATGAGAGAAGGCATCCACTTTGTGTTTGTTTTTTTGGAGGGCCAAACACAAGCGTCGTATTATCTCATGTAATCTTCTTGCCAGTCCTGCCACATACTTTATGATCTCTTTAGGGATGGGGGAAGCCAGCTGAAAGGTACAGGGCCACCCAGCTAATAGGTGGGGGGACCAGGATTCCCCTTTTTCTCAGGCTCTTGTTCTCTGAAGTCCTTGCTGTTTCCACTTGTCTTTGCCTGTCTCTCAGTTTGCTGCTTTTGTTTAGCTGTTCCTCATCTGCACTTGCTATTGACTTCAAGCTGGTACCTGGTGAATTGATTTAACAATATCCCTTCATGTAGCCCATTTCCCCCTATTTTCCCTTTCCTTCCTCTTTCCATATCCTTGAATATTTTAAAGAACATTTTGAAAACAGGTTTTTGGTTTTTTTTTTTAGTGTTTGTGTGTTTTAACCCATACACCTCTTGAGTTTTCTTGCTGTATCACTTGCCCCAGTGGAAGAGAGTTTGCCCAGCCGAGGGTTCTATTGTCTGCATTACGAAGATGGCAGGGGTGTTGGATGCCTTGAAATGGGACTGGTGGAGCTGTGGCGACAACTGATTTTGCTCGTAGCAGCACCAACAATGGCCACAGTCATTAATGCTCAGAAAGGCAGACTCAGCTGTTTTTCCAAATGTTTTTTTCTGCTTTGTGTAATACTGTTTAACTGCTTTTCTGGTTGAAAATACTGCTGCTGTCAGGATTATTTCTTGTCTACATGAGGGTGCTGCACAGACTCCTGTGATTGGCCGTCCTGTTTGCTTAAGTTAAAGCTATCCTTGTCATTTCTATACTGGTTTGAAAATATGGCAGATAAAAATGGCAAAAAAGAAAGGAAAGGCATAGTAATTAAGGCTGACTTGTGGTAGATGGCTGGGTAGGATCGTTCATATTTAAAATACTGAGAAATGTAAATATTTGACTTGATATAATGTGACCATACATTCTTCACTAGATTGTGATTATTTAGACCTTCTGTTGAGCTCTCAGACAGATGGTCTTTTGAGTAATGAACACTCCTTTGAATACAGCAAGATGCCATTTGGTAAATGGATGACGTGGCATTATTAATAAATATTTTATGCATCAAAAAATCCGATGTGAGAGTGGGTAGCTGCAGATTAGAAAAATCCTAAACTCCGTTTTATCGATAGCTAGGAATTTGCAAGCATTTCAACAGCTCTTCTCTGTTTCTGCGCAGGAATGAAGAAAGAGAATCACTGTCATAGATGTTGTCATCAGACTGTTTAGTAAGAGTCTCCTGGCCTGTGTGTGGCTGGGCTCCACAATCACCAAGAGTCTTCAAGCTTCCTCCCTGCTGGGAATTATAATAAGGCAGCAGGATGTAGTGAGTTAGGGACATAGAGAAACAAAATGACCAAGAAGAAAAATAATCGTGGCCACTGTTTTTGTATATTTAACCTTAAAATGTAAGCTTGATTTTCAGTTAAAAAAAAAAAAAAAAAAGCAGCTTAGTTTTACTCCCGTATTTGTGCCGGAGCCCCTTCCCTTAATCCCCGGGAGTTATGGGCCCAGGCAGGGCCTCAGTGATTTGTAATCATTAGGGAAAAGTGTCCCACTTAAGTGAGTTTCCCAGATAACAGAAGCTCTCATCAAATACCACGCCCATCCTAATCACTTAGCATAGATTTTTAAAATGTATATCATCATCTTCATTATAATTCATGAATATGTTAGAAACTGACATGCATCTCTTGAACCAGACATCTCGGTTCTCAAGGGCATCTGCTTTCCATTGTCGTGTAGTTAGAAAATCCACCGCTCACTTGAGAAGGGCTGAAAAAGGCCAAGTCATATCTTGGTATCATTGTGACAAGTTTGCACCTCAGAGGAAACCTCGAAGGGTCTCTGGGCCTCCCAGGTCAAGAGACTATACCATGTTCAGAGACCTGCCCACGCTCAAGTGCCTCCTGGAATTCCTTATACATTTCAGTGGGCAGCTGGCTAGCAGAACATCCTGTTACTCTGCTGGTTTTTAAGGTGCAGTTCCAGGGTTAAACATTGTGTCAAAACTTAACATTTTCAAACTGTCCAGGCTTATCTTCCAAAAATAGTGTGTTACTCCCTTTACCAACTCTCCCTGCCAAATAGAGGACCCAAAGCACTAAGTGTTAACTGGAAAGAAGTTAGGTGAGGCTTCTCCTCTCTCCCCACGTCACCTTATTTGCAATCCTCAGCAAATGCTGCAAAACAAGGCAGGTAAGAGCTCCATCCAGGACAGCAGAACTGATTAAAGCACATTTTCCTTCACTTTGGGCCAACCTCAATCCAGATAGGTTGCCCTAGAGGTTTTTTTTTTTTAAATATTTTTTCCCTTTTTTTATTAATTAATTTATTTTATTTTTGGCCACGTTGGGTCTTTGCTGCTGCGCGCGGGCTTTCTCTAGTTGCGCTGAGCGGGGGCTACTCTTCGTTGTGGTGCGTGGGCTTCTCATCGCGGTGGCTTCTCTTGTTGCGGAGCACGGGCTGTAGGTGTGCGGGCTTCAGTAGCTGTGGCGTGTGGGCTCAGTAGTTGTGGCTCACGGGCTCCAGAGCGCAGGCTCAGTAGTTGTGGCGCATGGGCTTAGTTGCTCCGCAGAATGTGGGATCTTCCCGGACCAGGGCTTGAACCCGTGTCCCCTGCATTGACAGGTGGATTGTTAACCACTGCGCCACCAGGGAGGTCCCTGCCCTAGAGATTTTTAACTGTTTCTAAGACCAGCCATGCTTCTTCAGTCGTTCTCAGTAACCCCCTCACCGGCTGCCTGTCCTCTGATGGGGTCGGCTTTAATTCACACTTTTCCACAACCTTGAGGATTTTGCTTCCAAATCTCTCCTTTCGGGAATAATTAGAAAAAGACATCGGGAAGAGGGAAAGTGGGTTAGAGAGGAGGGCAGTTTGAGACTAGAAATATTTGCAGTGGAGCTTCAATAAGAGAAAGAAAGGGAGTGGCGGGGGTTCCCCTAGGTCGCTGGAGCAGGGGAGATGGGACGTGAGTCAGGCAGGCTAGAATTGGGGGCGGCAGCTGCTCTTGTCCCCTGTGATTGGGGGATGTGTGGAGTGGCTGTGTCCGGCTCTGGGGACTCGTGTGGCATGAAGGGTGCTGGCAGTGCAGGCCCAGCCATGTTAGGCCCCTTGTTCTGTTTAGTGTGCAGATCCCGGCCAGTGAGAGAAAGCTTCTTCTGTTTCCTGTATTCTTTCTTGAAGAACCCCCTTTGGTCAGTTCTCTTCAAGCGTCTGCGTACTCTGCTATTTATCACTCTGGCCGCTTGGTATCTCCAGAGGCTTGTGCTTGTTGATATGATGGATGCGTCTTGCTTCTCCTCCCCTTCATCTGCCGCGTTTTCTTCCCCAACCCTCGTGTGGACCAGGCTCTTCTTTCCTGCCTTTGCCCGCACTGCTGCTTCTGCCTGCAGCCAGTGCCCTTGCTTCGCACCTGGCCCCGGTGACGTGCGTGCCCTCACCAGGACCTGGCTGGGGTGCCATTCAGACCTCTTCTGGAAGCTGGGATCCTGTGGGACAGTGTGCGTTCCCATCATCACTAGACGGGGAGGCCTGTCTGCGTCCCTCTCCTCACTGCCCCTGCAGTGCTGAGCTACAACCTGCCTTACACTAGATGCAGCGTGAATGTTTGTATAAATAATAAATGAATGCAGTGTATCGATTGAGCTGATCACTGTCGGGGGTTATAAAGCAAATGTTTTGTCTTCTATGAGTCTTGCTATTGTGGAAGGGCAATCGCCCCAAAATACAGATATTCTGGGTTCCATGCTGGTTATGAATTGAGGAAAGGGTACGTGGGGTAGGAAGCAAATTGAGGTGGTGGGTGACGTTGTTTGTGGCGTCTCTGAGAATCTTCCCTGGGGAGGCGGGTGGCTCTTCAGCTGTGTTTGCTTGTTATACCAAACCCCAACCTTGCGAGCCTGCTAGCAAGGCAGCTGCAGAAGGAAAACCATCCAGTTCTCCAATCTGTGGTTTATAGACTGTGTAAGAACCCTTGTGATTTGCGCTTTGCCTTCAGTGTGTGCATGATTATTAATAGCAATATTCATGCTAATATTTATTTTCCTTTTGCTCGAGTAATTGTCCTGCAGAAAAGCTCGTCTGTAAAAAGTAGTTTATGTGATGATTTCTCTAGAAAACTGGCTTCTTACTGACTCTCAGGAGGGTTTGAGGAGAATGGGAATCGCATTTAGGGACCGCCAGTCTTGTGTCAGGCCCTAGCCCGGGCCGTTCTGTGTGACCTTTGCACGGCACAGATGTTAACCCAGCCGGGAGCAGAGCACCTTGTGCTTTTGGCTGATTCGCAGTCAGCCAGGGCCCCTGCAGGGGAGAGATCTTTCCCAGATCTGTAGTGTTTTGGAGAAAACTGCCTGAAGACTGAGGAATTTGAAAATAAAATGTGTACTGTCAGTTCATCACTTATCAACAGGAATTGCTTCAGTAAACCCTGTAGAAGGCCTCCAAGAAAGTCTCCAGAATCCCGTGACTTGGATGATGGCGTTGCTGGTGTTCCTTCCTAGATTGGTCGTTTTCAAGGTTTTTATTTTTCATCTCTCTGCTCTGCCTACCCCCCATCAAAGGGATCCTCACACGTGACTAGAGTGAGACCTGTGGTTCTGTCCCCAGCAATGACCGATTGCCACACAGTGACCCCGCATCCAGAAAGGGCTTGCATTTCATTGGGGCCGTTGCTGTGTCCCGGGCTCACCTGGACGTGACTCAGAGAAGCTAGCCTCTTGCTTACCTGTGGATACTAACCTCCTGCTGTTATTTATTCCAGCGGTGGGTCCTGCATATAAAAATCCGTCTTCTTTTGGGGCAGGCGAGATTTGGGGCAAGAGTTTATTTATTACTTATTTATTTAACATTTTATTGATTTGGAGAACGGTATTCCTGTGGTCCCAAAGCATGTCTGGGGAGAAGTTTTTCTCTCACCCTCTGCCCTGCCATCCACTTCCCCTCCGCTCAGCATCTCGTGCATCCTTCCAGAGATGTGTTAGGCATATTCACGCAGATACCCATATTCTTTATGCCCAGTCCTAAAATAGTAGCCCATGTACAAATACCTTGCATCTTTAAGTATACTGTGTGAATGTTTCTTAAATTCGTTAGCTTTACGTGGAAAGTAAGTTGATTTGGAATATGGCATTTGTTGACCTTCTGCTGACATAATTCTGGAAGGAAGGCCAGATGAGTCCAGGATGGCTGCTTGCCTGACAGAATACCTGGCACTTCTCAGGGCTTGAGACAATCTTGGAACCTGATGTGACATCAAGTGCAGGAAACCTTTTCTTAATATATTTATTTATTTATTTAGGCTGTGTTGGGTCTTTGTTGCTGCGCGTGGGCTTTCTCTAGTCGTGGCTAGCGGGGGCTGGCTACTCTTCGTTGTGGTGCGCAGGCTTCTCATTGCGGTGGCTTCTCTTGTTGCAGAGCACGGGCTCTAGGCGCGTGGGCTTCAGTAGTTGTGGCATGTGGGTTCAGTAGTTGTGGCACGTGGGCTCAGTAGTTGTGGCTCACGGGCTCTAGAGCACAGGCTCAGTAGTTGTGGCTCGTAGGCTCTAGAGCACAGGCTCAGTAGTTGTGGCGCACGGGCTTAGTTGGATCTCCACGGCATGTGGGATCTTCCCGGGCCAGGGCTTGAACCCGTGTCCCCTGCATGGGCAGGCAGATTCTTAACCTCTGTGCCACCAGGGAAGTCCCCAGGAAACCTTCTTGACTAACCAAAATTCTTGTTCTTTTCTGTCCATTTCCTCAGACATTGTATGATTCACTGGCAAGCCGACAGAAAGTTCCAGACTGTTTTTTCTGTTGCCATTACCCCTCGGGGCGCCAGAGAGCACCCTCCTCTCGGTGTGTCCTTGCACCTGCCGACTGCCCACTCATCCTGTGACCACGCCGACCTTACACTGTCTGTTGGCCCAGACTTAGCATCTAACTTTGTATGGTCCTGTGTTGTCATCTGACTCATCAGAACTAGACTGTGAGCTTACAGATCGAAACCCCAGCTTACACATTTTAGGTCAGGTGATGTTAAGGTAAGTGGTAGTTCATCAGTAAACCTGTATTGGGATCTAGTCTCCTGTCTCTCACTCCCTACGGATGACTCTTCGTGAACATTCCTCGGGTACCCATGTGAAGTCTCCAGCCCCCGCCTTCCGTGACCCCTTCTAACCCCCTAGTGCACACTTCCCTCTCCTGAGGGGCCCGGGCGGCTTCCCCTTCCCGGTCCCTTGTCTCCGGCCTCTCCTGTCTCCTTCTGTGCTTGACTCAGACACACATTCATTCGTTCGTTCAGCAGGTAGCGCGGACCTTGCGATGGTCAGTTTTATGTGTCGCCCTGGCTAGGCTGTGATGCCGGGTTATCCAGTCAAGGGCACTGGTCCAGTGCTGCTGAGTAGGTATTCTGTAGATGGGACTGACTTCTACAGTCTTAAGTCGAGGAGGTGATCTGGGTGGGCCTCATCCCATCAGTTCAAAGGCTTTCAGCGCAAAACTGTGGCTTCCCGGAGCAGGAATACATTCTGTCTGTGGACTACAGCCTTGGCTCTGGTCTCCAGTTTCAGCCAGTCCCAGGGATTTCACACCCAGCAGCCGCCACGGTGCTGTAAAGCAGCTCCCTTCCCCTCGCTGTGTGTGTCCACCCAGGCACTGCTGGCTCTCTTTCCCTGGTGGAGCCCTGACTGATACACTGCCACAGACCTCCTTTGAGGAAATATCCAGTCCCACTGTGTCCCTAACAGACTGTCTCCGTTGATTCCCCACTGCCTGTGAAAGCAGAGCACCAACATGAGGTAGAGCCCTTTCCGTCCTCGCTTGATCCTCTCTCTTGAGAACCCTGGTCTTCTCGGTCGCAGCCATCCCGCAGCCCTGACCATTTCCCTGCTGCTGTGTCCTGCCTGGGTGCCGTCAGCCGCTCCTGCCGCCCGGAAGGCCCTTCCTTTTCCTCTCCGGTCACCCCTCCCTCTGGCTCGTCCTTTAGGATGTGAATGAAGTTTCGTTGCTTCTGAGCAGCTTTTCTGACCAGCCCCACGTCTATTTTCTGGTGTCAGTTTTCTTCCTGATGCTCCCCTAGCGCCATGCAGCTCGCTCTCCTAATACCTACAGCAACAGGTTAAACTATTTGCGTGTCTCTTCCTTTATTAGACTGCGTACTGATTTGCGGAACTGAGTTTTTGTCTTGCAGAAAGCTCACTGCCTGGAAGAGTCCCTGGCACAGAGGAGATGGCACTCCGTGAGTGGAGTGACCCGTGTTCCTCAGAGTGTAATTCCACCGGGCCCTCCATTGCCCTGCATGGAGCAGGTTGAGGCATGTCTGTGGTCGCACCTGGTCACACCTGCCACCCTCCTGCAGAGCCAAGCGCTGGGCTGCCTGGAGCCGTGTGACCAGTCATGTCATTGACGCTGGCTGGGCAGACTGCCTGCCAAAACTTTTACTGGACAGGAGGCAGGTTCATAAAGCGAATTGACTCTTATTTACAAAGGAGGAGTGGGCCATGAAAACCCTTTTGTTAAAGCAGATGAAAGATAAGTCAATGAGGGAGGACATCTCAGAATAGTAGTGGCCATTTAGACTGTGCTCTCTCCCTCTCTTCTCAGGGCGGTGGGAAGGTCTTTCATCAAGAGCTGAGATACTTTTTGAAGTGAAAGGGGCATCTTTACATGCAAAAGTGGGGTTATGTTGTGCATTGGCTGACGGCCGGGAGAGGCAGCCTGCGCTTTCCTGGTCCTCAGATGGTCTACTGCATGCTGTGTGTCCAGATCCTTCCAGCTTCTGTCAGCCTCAGGCTCTGGGTCTGCTGGAAGATGAAAAGGGCTTTTTCATTTTTGTGATCTGAGTGTTCCTAACAGAGCTACAGTTTGCAGTATAATGACGACAAGGTTGCTGATTTTGCCTCTGGCAGTGACACTACAAGAAGGAAGGAAGAACGGAACTTCTGCTCGGCCTGTAAATAATTTACATTCTGAAACGTTACCTGGCAACTTGGCCTCATAACTTTAGCTCTTAAAGGAAGCCAATAATGACGTATTAAAAGGAGTAATGTAGATATTTATTGACATGGAAAGAAATCATTGATACACTAATTGACTGTACTCAGTGCTCCATGATGATTAAATGGGAAGGAAATCCAACAAAGAGGGGATATATGTATACGTATACTTATAGCTGATTCACTTTGCTGTACAGCAGAAACTAACGCAACGTTGTAAAGCAACTATTCCCCAATTAAAAAAAAAAAGAGAGAGAACAATATTGTATCCATGTGCCTATATAATATTGTATCTATACTGTGGTGTAATTCCACGACTTTTACATTGTAAGTGTGTAAATAATTATATGTAAATTAGAAAACTAGGATATCTTAATAGTTAAGGAAAGTTTTTCTTTTCTCTGGACCGTTTAAAATTTTTTAGAAATAATTATCACGCTTTATCAGAATGAAAAGGCATTAATGGCTTTTCGGTTTTTTTGGTAGGGCAGACAAGAGGTTAGAAGAAACTGGACCAAAATAGAAAGTCACAGCTTCTATAAGGGTGGTGATCTTATGTATGGTTATTTATTTTTCTGTCTTTTCCCATTTTTTTTTTAAGGTAAGCAGATTATTCATAATTAAACCAAAGCCCAGTATGGTTCTTCTAGGGCACTTAGCTCCCACACGGAGGCTGTTAGATATTTGAGTCAAGTGCTTTAATTTAAAAATTTGCATCACATCCCAAAATCAAGCAAGAAATGTGTATGAGAAGTTGGAAATCAGTTTGTGGTCCCACATTTAAGTCCCTGTGAAAGATGCTACTCAGTGTTCCCCTGCAGGGAGCTTTGTAACAGTTCATGCTTCCGGAATTGCTGAGTTGTCTGATCAGAATCATTGGGCTTAAAAATTGCTGCAGGCTTCTTGCGATTTTAACACATTCTTGCAAGTGTTTTTTATAAGCAGTTGGCTGCTTTGGTGCTCCTGTAACCATCTTCTTAAGTTGGGGAAATTTTTCTCTGGAAGGAAAAGGTATGAAAAGGAGCAGACAGTCTTATGGCTGGGCCTGGCCTGTTTACTAATGTGTAAATCCTGGTAATTCTTTTAAAAAGAATGCGAGTGCTTCTCACCCACATACAGGGAGTGTGTACACTACAGCCTGAGAGAAAGGGGGTGTGTTTTAGGAGCTTTTTTGATTGAGATAAGAGCATAATGAGAATATTCCAGGCACTTGGGTGCTTATATCTCTCTTCCTTTAAGCACCTTTATATTTAGAAAGTCTTTACAACCATTAAATCATGTAAAACATTCCCTGTGTCCCAGGATATCCCAGAACGTGGAAGCAGTTCAATGCCTCTTCCATGTAGAAGAGGATAAAAATTTAATTTTTTTTTTTTTTTTTTTTGTGATACGCGGGCCTCTCGCTGTTGTGGCCTCTCCCGTTGCGGAGCACAGGCTCCGGATGCGCAGGCTCAGCGGCCATGGCTCACGGGCCCAGCCGCTCCGCGGCGTGTGGGATCCTCCCGGACTGGGGCACGAACCCGTGTCCCCTGCATCGGCAGGCGGACTCTCAACCACTGCGCCACCAGGGAAGCCCAAAAAATTTAATTTTTATATCAGAAAAAAGGAAGGTTTGTGATGGGGGCTGGGTTTACATAAATGCATGCATATGTTTTTCTGTATCCCTATACGTGTATGGCCACGTATAAAACATTTGTTATGAAAATATTAACGGCAAAGTTAGAAGTTCCAGTCTTTTGAAATGTTGATTCTCTTATATCATGATAAAAAAAAATCTTTCAGTAAATCATTCAAGGATACATTTTTCTCTTGTTGATTAGATAGACCTCAGGTGAAGACAGAGGTTGGCTATTGTGGCTTTGGTCCTGTTCTCTACATTCTGCTCACCCAGCAGCCGAACGCAGGCTCTCCTCTGGACGTCAGTGGCGGTCGGCTGGTGCTGGACAGAGATTCCTGCACAGGGTTGCCAGGAGTGCAGTTAGCTTCCTGGAGGAGCATACATTTATGAAATATACTTAAAATAGCTTCTTGCAGATTCTTGGAAAATGTAGTTGTTTTGCTGTCGCCCAGGGAATTAGTAGGTGGTAAAGCCTGATTTTTGTCGTGTGCAAATGCCAGCGTGTACAAACAAGCCTGTTCTGTTCTCAGCCCCAGGCTGTTTGCGTACACTTAGGGAGGACTGCTGGTGAGCACAAGAAAGGAGCAGTTCGTGGGGGGCTCAGCGACTTCCTGGAGATGACGTGGGTGTACCCAGGTTGCTGGACACCGGCTTGATCATTTCCTAGTCATGTGATCTTAGCTGTTTGTTCCGGATGGTGATAGTCTGTTTCTTCCTTTGTACAAGTGATGTTAATTCTTTTTGCATTCGATTGCTGTGAGAATTAAACGAGATAATGTAAATGCAGACACCTTGATAGGGCCTAAGCCCACCACAGACGTGAGGTAACTGTGTTTTTGGTTTTTTTTTTTTTTGTTTGAGACAATTTTTTATTTGTTTTATTGAAGTAGAGTTGATTTACAATGTTGTGTTAATTTCTGCTGTACAGCAAAGTGATTCAGTTATACATATACATACATTCTTTCTCATATTCTTTTCCAGGATATCGAATAGAGTTCCCTGTGCTCTACAGTAGGACCTTGTTGTTTATCCATCCTATACATAATAGTTTGCATCTGCTAACCCCAAACTCCCAATCCTTCCCTCCCCCATCTCCTCTCCCCCTTGGCAACCACAAGTCTGTTCTCTATGGGGTGGAACAATTTTTTTTTTAAATTTAATTGTTTATTTTTTTTAAACATCTTTATTGGAGTATAATTGCTTTACAATGCCGTTTTTTTCCCCATCCCTCTGGGGGGGGTTGGCCTAAGCTCCTTCCACTGAAGCTCTGGCTTCTTAGAAAGTGAGGAATGAGGTAGGGTCAGGTTGTAAAGGGGAGGGACGGATGGCGGAGAGCCAGGCTGAGAAATTTGCATTTAACCTGTGACAGAGGGAAACAACCGAAGGTTTTAAAAGGTTTTTTTTTTACTTAAAATGGGTGATTTTATTGCATGTAAATTGTAACTCAACCTACAGTTGATTTTTTTTTTAACATCTTTATTGGAGTATAATTGCTTTACAATGGTGTGTTAGTTTCTGCTTTACAACAAAGTGAATCAGTTATACATATACATATGTTCCCATATCTCTTCCCTCTTGCGTCTCCCTCCCTCCCACCCTCCCTATCCCACCCCTCTAGGTGGTCACAAACCACCTAGCTGATCTCCCTGTGCCATGCGGCTGCTTCCCACTAGCTATCCACCCTACGTTTGGTAGTGTATATATGTCCATGCCACTCTCTCACTTCGTCACAGCTTACCCTTCCCCCTCCCCATATCCTCAAGTCCATGCTCTAGTAGGTCTGTGTTTTATTCCCGTCCTATCCCTAGTCTCTTCATGATATTTATTTTTCTTAGATTCCATGTATATGTGTTAGCATACGGAATTTGTTTTTCTCCTTCTGACTTACTTCACTCTGTATGACAGACTCTAGGTCCATCCACTTCACTACAAATAACTCAATTTCATTTCTTTTTATGGCTGAGTAATATTCCATTGTATATATGTGCCACATCTTCTTTATCCATTCATCTGTTGATGGACACTTAGGTTGCTTCCATGTCCTGGCTATTGTAAACAGAGCTGCAATGAACATTTTGGGGCATGACTCTTTTTGAATTATGGTTTTCTCTGGGTATATGCCCAGTAGTGGGATTGCTGGGTCGTATGGTAGTTCTATTTGTAGATTTTTAAGGAACCTCCATATTGGATATGATCAGGCATGTGCTTCATGAAGATTATTCTGGTCCTGTGTTTAGGATTACAGGCGGATGTATTTTAGAATTTTATGACAAAATAATTATGCACCATACATACGAGAAGCTCTTTAAAGGTGCACTTGCCTTCCAAAGACTCATCATATGATTGGACCTACTAGAAATGAATAATTCCTGATGGATGAAATGCCCACATTTGCAAGCATGGCCTAGATACACCCCTGCCTGTAGGCAGAAGGTTGAATTGATAACTGCAGTATCTCTATTTACATTGGGTATCTTTGAAATGGTTTTATTGCGGATTAACTAATTATAAAATGAAATTTGCCCTTTTCAGACAGTAGAGAGATTACTAAATAGCCCAGAGAGACTTTCCCAAGATTCTGTAAGAAGGTGGTAGCAGGGCAGTGCTATTTATATATATCATAATAGATTTAAATTATTACATCTTGTTTTTGTTTTCGACCACACCGTCGGGCTTGTGGGATCTTAGCTCCCTGACCAGGGATCCAACCCACACCCCCTGCAGTGGAAGCACGGAGCCATAATCACTGGACCACCAGGGAAGTCCCAAATTATTACATCTTTAACTGCAAATGCTAAATATTCAGAGGATATTTTCTTCGATTCAGTGTGATTTTAAAAAAGGGAATGACAATATTTTGTGTCTTCTGTTATGGGTTTGGGTAGGTATTTTTTAAACAATATACAAAGAAAGAGAGATTTGAGGCTCAGCTGAAGCCTTCATATTCTTTCCCTGCCCCCATTTGCTTTTTATTTATCTATAGGATCAAGCTTGTCCTTTCTTCTAGGTCATGCAGATGTGCTCTGCTTATATAGAAAATGCTCCCGGAGACTGCATTTTGTGAGGCTGTACTGAAAACTGGGGTTCAAATGTTATTGCAGTACAGTTGATTGACAACGTTGTGTTCATTGCTGCTATACGGCAAAGTGATTCAGTTGTACTTAGATATATATGCTTTCATTTTTATATTTGTTTCCATTATGCTTTATCACAGGATACTGAATGTAGTTCCCTGTGTTATCCAGTAGGACCTTGTTGTTTATCCATCCTATATATATACTAGCATCTGCTAATCCCAAACTCCCAGTCCTTCCCTCCCCCAAACCCCACCCCCTTGGCAACCACAAGTCTGTTCTCTACGTCTGTGTTTCGTAGATGAGTTGCTTTGTATCGTAATTTAGATTCCACATGTAAGGGATATCATATGGTATTTGTCTTTCTCTTTCTGAGTTACTTCGCTTAGTATGATCATCTCTAGGTCCATCCGTATTTTTTTTTTGAGATGTTAACCAACTTTTATTATGCTAATCGCTTTGCAGTATATACTTGCATCCAATCATCACATTGTACACCTTAAACTTACACAATGTTATATATCAATTTATTTCAAAAAAGATGTTTAAAGAAACAAGCTCCAGGGCTTCCCTGGTGGCGCAGTGGTTGGGAGTCCACCTGCCAATGCAGGGGACACGGGTTCGTGCCCCGGTCCGGGAAGATCCCACATGCCGCGGAGCGGCTGGGCCCGTGAGCCATGGCCGCTGAGCCTGCGCGTCCGGAGCCTGTGCTCCGCAACGGGAGAGGCCACAGCAGTGAGAGGCCCGCGTACCGCAAAAGAAACAAAACAAAAACAAAACAACAACAACAAAAAACAAGCTCCAGAAGAGGAGGCTGAGTTGGAAAAGTTGAACGTGTTTTCTGAAGAGCTGCTCTGAGGTCAGATCTTTTTAGTTTTTATTTAAAAAAAAATTTTTTTTTAACATCTTGGTCCCTCCTTATTGCTGCAAATGTACGTGCCTTTTTAGACAAATAAACACTTGTTTGTGAAGATTTGACAAATAAAAAGTGTTTGGGCTTGGAGTAGCAAATTAATGAAGAAGTAACACAGTTTTGTTGTTTTGTTTTGTTTTTTTGTTGTTTTGGCTGCTCGGGGCGACATGGGAGATCTTAGTTCCCACCCAGACCAGGGATGGAACCCGTGCCCCCTGCAGTAGGAGCTGGAGTCTTAACCACGGGACTGCCAGGGAAGAGTCCCTCACACGGTTTGTGTAGACAGCTTCCTCTGCCCCCAATTCCCTCTCTCCAGCAATATGGAAGCCCTCCGTCCTCCCTGGCACAGGGAGGACACCTTCCCATGGGAGCTTTGTTTCCTGCTTTCAGGGGAACAAAGGAGGGTCAGAGTGTCCTTCTTGCCATGGCTGTTTTTCAAGTAACTTTAATTCTAAATAATGAATATGCCAAAGTGGCGTATTTGGGGGCAGCCTGCCCTAAACCCCATCAACAGCAATAAAAGTCATCAAAGGAGCAGGTAAAGTAAATGGGTGATAAAGACTAAATCTGAACTGAACACTTTTATTGTATAAGAGTCATTGTGTTGTGTTAACTGATCATCTTAACTCATAAATGCGGATACTGGCAAGAAAATAATGCAGGACGCATCCACTGTCGATAAACCTGAAGCTTAGAAGGAAAAAAAAATCAAGATTTGATTTCATTTCTTAAAGAAAATCTTATCGGCACATGGACCTTAGAATACAGGAAACTGTTAAGGGTCTTACATGTTCTTTATTTTCTGATGTATTTTTGTTAAGTGTACCCGGTGGCCTCCAGAGCTGTTTTCTTGGAACATTTCTGTGCATTAGCCGGAGACACCCTGGCTGTCCTCTGTCCTCATATTTCTTTTCCTCACTCACTTTAGGACCCTCTGCCCGTGGGTTTCTGTCATCAGGGAGGGAATAGGTGGTGTGGGAAGCAGGCAGTGCAGGGCTGAAGCTGGGCAAATGGAGGTGTGGAAAAAGGGTCAAGCGAATTTAGACTCCAGTGTGAAGGTGCCATTTCTTTGCTCCCTGGCTCTCCCGACTGCCGCTGTTGACCTGACCTTGTGAGTTACAGGGGGAAAGCAGGCCGACCCTGTGGACCACCCAGCACTGGCCTTGGCTCTGGGGCTTGGCTGGGCTTCTTCTGCCATCTCGCATCCAGGGAACCCGTGTAGGCCCCCAGGTACACCACAGGCCTCCCGCTCCTCCTGGGGCCTTCCCCTCGGCACCAAAACAGGAATTAATAACAGAAACTGGTAGCATCAAGCCAGTTCTGGGTTGCCAGAACTGGGATCTTCTGATGCCTGAACACCATCCTCAGGCTCCTGATGCGCAGGCGCTGGGCCCCGCGGTGCAGCTCAGAGCCCTCCTGGCTCTGCTTCCAGAATTGGGGGGCGGGGCATGCAGAGCTAGGGAAGAGCTGCCTGCTTCAGTCCTTTCAGCTCCTCTCCTGCACATAGAACGAGATTGTTCTGCTCACTGGCAGCTCAGAGCTGAGCACGGTGATGCTGTGCACAGACTTTCTAAGGTGGTGCTTCAAGGGCAAGGCCATCTGGGCCCAGATTTCCTCTGTGGGAAGTACACAATCGACCAAGAAGTTCCTTCCAAAGAGATGCAGAAGGGGTAATCTCTTCTCAGGTCTTCACAGCTCCTTGTAACAAACAGGGCTTTCCAGGCTCAGGGTGACTAAGGAAACCATTTAGTTTCTGTTGGTCTTTCACCTCATCTGTAAAATGAGGAAGTTAAACTGAGTTTGAATATTCTGGCCTCACCTTTGACTGGACCCTCAACTTCAGCGTCTTCACCCCTGGAAGTACCGGGAAGGACTCTTCTCACCCCCTCAGGAGGCAGCTGGTCACCCAGAACGAGAGATCAGATTCACAGCTGGGACCCCAGCCCAGGACTTCCGCTGCTTTACTTACAGTGATGAACATGGTACAGGGCTGGAGACTGCCAACGGAAGATGCCGAAGGAATGAGCTTCCTGTTGGCCCCACAGAGGAGCCCAGGAGAGGTGGCTCCTTCCGGGGTGCCATAGACACAACTGTGTAGCTAGTACCTGCATCCGAGGTCAGACGCTTTTAGGATACGTTGAAAAAACAACGTAGACAAGACTTGTATCCCTGGCATATCCATCAGCTGGTCTGAGTAGGTGACAGGAATAGGAAAAAGAACATCATGTTATACACCCTTGCCGATTTAGATGCCAAGGTCAGATCTTGTCTTTCTCGTGACTGGTGAGTCAGTCCCCCAACTATCGTGTTCTTGGTGGACTGGTCGTATAAGCCGGGCGGGAGGGCGACTGAGCTCTCCACCCCAAATTTAGGCAGCACCTGGGTACCTTGCTATGGCCACAGAGATCTGGAAATAGTTCTTCCTTTTCTTCTCAGTTTTGTGTTGTGTGCATGTGAGTGTATGTGTTTTCGTATCTTGTGGGGGGTATGTGTAGTAGTAACACACTAGACGTAGGGGATTTCAAGATTATACAGAGTAGAGATTAGCACAATGAAAGCTCTTAAAGATTTTGTAGCGTGCTTCTCTCTGTCTGGATAGCTTGAAGCCAGCAAGATTGGATACTGAGTTTTAGATTATGCTGTTTGAGTACCATTGGTGGAAAGTGGCTGTAGGTTTTCTGTAAAGGGAGTCTGTGCTTCCCAGAGGCTTGTTCTCCTGTAAAAAGGCGCTCTGACAGAAGCAGAAATCGCTGTGGCAGCAGGCGCTCGTGTACTGAGTCATTCTCCAGATGTGACCCCTTACCCAGGTCGGTTCCTGCCCTCTGCCACCTTTGAGAAGGTAGTGCCAACTTGTAGCGTTCAGAGACGGTCCTAGGCCGTCCTAGTCTAGCTGTGTTAGAAACGTCCAGAACCTCCTCCGAGCCCCTTCCTGTCCTTCCTCACCTGTGGAGTCTGTCCTGTCACCCCATCAACAGACAGGTGTGCTGAGCCCTTCCTGGTGACCAGTGACCCGCCAGTGCTGGAATGGGTTATTTGAGCTTGTACTGCTGCCCTTGACATTACTGAGGCTTTTTTGGTTTATACTTAAACGAGCGTTAATGAGGGTTGAACCCAGCATTCAGTCACTGACAGGGGTATAGCACTTTTCTGGGAGACTGTCACAGATAGCTGTAGTGATATTTGTTACAAAAAAGGGTTACACCCAGAATGCTGTTGTCATTCAGGATGACTCTAATGAAACTACTACCTTCCTTAGAGATAGCATGTTACGTGTTAGGTGGGTGTAAGGCTCAGGAGGAAACAGTGGTGAGAACCGTTGAACTCATTGCCCAGGGAAGCGCTCTTCTGAGCTCTACCTGCCTTAACCACGTTTAATGCTCACAGCACTCCTGCGAGGTAGGCGCTGTCATTCTCTCCATTTTACAGATGAGAAAACTGAGGCTCAACAACTTAGGTTACCTGCCTAAGTCACATGGTCACCGAGCGGGTAGCTGGGGTTCTAACCTCTGTCCGACTCCACAGCCATCGTTACACCAAATCTCCTATCAGACAAGGATGATGGGCAGAAAATTAAGGTTTTAGGAATTTTTAAGTTAGGAAAATTAACTTCCTACTTTGTGAAGTATCCCTTTTTCCTTCATGTTTTGGATCTGTGAATGTCAGTATGTATTTACTGTGGGAACTTTAAGGAAGAATGAATTGCTGCTTTGGTTCTTTTTAAGCAACTCAAGTGTTTTTGCTGTTTTACGATTGGTTTAGTTACGTGTTTGTATACACATGAATATTTCTTAATTCTATTGATCAGGATTTCTTCCAAAAAACAGGACATTCTAAAATTACGAATTGCTTGGTACCACCAAAGCACATTCTTTGAAACACACGCATCTTAAGCCATTCAGTTTCTCAAAGATTTGCACACAAGAGAATTTGGTTTTTAATGTTTCCATCTATGTCACATCAGCTATTGCTGCTGTCAGTCAGCTCAAGTTTTTTTTTAGGCAAAAGAGCTTTTTATTTTATTTCTTAACGTGAAATCATTCCAGGAATATTGCAGTTATGAGAGAAGAAGGGACTTACAGACTCAGAACTTAGGTTTCGGGGTTTTGTTTTGGTAATTTTTCACTGGTCTCTGTGTACAGATTCTGTCGGTGTTGAGAGCTATCTTTTAGTTCGGTCCAATGGCTCATTTATTTTGTAGCCCGATTCCTCTTAGGTTCAACTTTTTCTTTCAGTCCCTGGGCTTTCGTGACTGGCGTCAAATACTGTTTGAAGCAGAGTGAGAGGAGAGTGGATCTTCAGGGGCAGTGACAGACGCAAGGGGGGCCTTTGTTTTGGTCCCTTAGAATGCGTACATGGCCTTGAGCATCTGTGAACTCCTAGCTGTTTATTGGGTTCCCTTCAGTTTTCCTGAAAGTCTTTTTTGTATGTGAAAATCACCCATGTATGTAAGACATTGGTAAGAATATCCTACTTCATGAGTATCGAGGCAAAGCTGTGTTGCCAATGGAAAGAAGGATCGGGGGGGGATGGTGGGAGACATGGCGGCAGCAGCTTGACTGGTGGCACGTGCTTCCTGGGTCCTGCTGTGTGGATTCTCCCCTTTCCAGCCCCCATCTCTCCGATGGAGGCCTGTCCTCTGGCTCTGGAGAGCACCGGCCCCCTCCACAGGTCCAGGCAGTACATGTGTGCCCTTGGCCTTGGCTGCTGTCAGACGCTGGGTGTGAGTGTCAGAGCATCCTCTCCTGTTTGAGCTACACAGCACGTCCCTAAGGAGGAAGGCACTCGACACGCCAGCATTTATCATTGGCTGAACGTTAAATCGCTTTTAAGTGGAGTGTGCCTCACTGATTTTTCTGTTTTAATATGTATAAAATCATATTTAATGTGATAAAAATGACTAGTAGAGTTTTTGTTGTTGTTGCTTTTCAACAGTTACAATGCACACACTGCAGAGTACTTGCTAAAAGAACTGTCATGAGGCTGTGGTGCTGAATTCCTGACTACTAGGGATGTGTTTGATGTGAATATCATAATTGGCACCTGACAGCATTGGGCCACCTTTCCATGGTGCATGAAATACCAGCAGAAGTTTTGTTTTGTTTTTTGGTTTTCTTTTTTTAAAAACGGGGAGGGGGAGCTGGGAAAAAAAAAGAACGGAGAGAAAATTTGCAGTTGAGGAATATTTTATAGAATTTTATTTTTCATTTTGCTTAGACTAACTTTCAGACTTGGCTTGCAGAAAACTGTGATTGTGGTTTTGTAGTAAAACCGTTTTGCCAATGAAGAGCATTAAAATGCAGGCTTCTGCTCGTGTCATATTTCAGGCTAAAGACATTTTACAATCAAACCAGGAAAATGTGAAAATAGAGATTTATAATGGAAATGTTGATTCGATTTGAGCTGAAGCCAAACGTTCATGAAGGAAAATTAGATTAAACAGTAGATGTTTAGAGAGACTTTAAATTATGACAGCTTTAACAAAACACATGATGTGGATATTTCCCAGGCTCTGAGTGTACTCTCCCCGGCAGATTTGGAACCTAGCTTCTTGATGTTCGAGCCATTTATTAAATTCTCTTTTATCTATCTTTGGACTAGTGGACCCAAAACTTACAGCTTAGAGTCTGACGATTGGAACTGTATTGTACACATTCCTGTAGAATCAAAACCTGGTGTTGTCAGTGGAAGTAATTCCATCCTGTCATATTGTATTATATTTATGAGTGTCAATTGCCATTTTAGATTGTGAGTATAAAGCTACCAGTTACAACTGATTTATTCCATTTGTCAAAGCTCAACAGATACTCTACACAACTAATTTATTTTCATATACTGTTCAGATAGAGGGGGAAGGACTTGAAGTTGTTAGAAGCTAGAAGCTGGGTTGGGGAGCACATAATGGGAGGGTTCATTGAATGGCTGCATGTAAATGCTGGAAAAGAGGGTCTTCTTTCTGAAAGATCCACACCCCTGGACTCTGCCCTGCCAGAAGAGCAGGACCCCTCTGTGGTGGTGACAGCAGAGCCTAACACCAGCATCTGGGGTCAGCGGGGATGCTGTGTGCTGTTGTCTCCCCCTTGTCAGATACATGATATGCAAATACTTTCTCCTAGGTTGCCTTTTCGCCTCACTCTATTGATAGTGTCCTTTGAGACACAGAAGTTTTTGATTTTGATGAAGTCCAACTTCATCATTTTGCTTTCATTGCCTCTGCTTTTGATGTCCTATCCCAGAAATGGCTAAATCCAGTGTCGTGAAGTTTTTGCCCCATGTTTTCTTAGAAAATTCTGTGAATTTTATAGTTCTGGCTCTTATGTTTAGGTCTCTGAGCCATTTTGAGTTAATTTGGGTACATGGTGTGAGGTAAGGATGCGACTTCATTTCTTTGCATGTGGATGTCCAGTTGTCCCAACACCTTTTGTCGAGAAGACTGTGCTTTCGCTCTTGAATAGTCTTCTTGTGGAAGATCATTTGACCACATACATGAGAGTTTATTTCCGGGCTCTGTATTCTGGGCTATGGATCCATGTGTCTGTCTTTACACCAGAACCACACTGTTTTGATTACTGTAGCTTTGTAATAAGTTTTGATATTGTATCAATACGAGAGGCCTCTAGCTTTCTTCTTTTTCAAGATTGTTTCAGCTATGCGTGGTCCCTGCTATTTCATATGAATTTTGGGTTGGATTTTTCTGTTTTCACAAAGCACATCATTGGGATTTCAGTAGGGATTGGATTGTATATGTAGATGACGTTGGGTAGAATTGACATTTTAGCAATATTAAGTCTTCCAATTCATGAGGCATGTTTTTCCATTTATTTGAGTCTCTTTTAAATATATATTTTTTATTGTTAATAGTACAGATTTGGGTGTAGCCAGGCGGACCTGATTAGATTCTTGCTCTGCCACTTAACACATTGTTTGATTTCAGATGAATCTCTTTGGGGTCTCCGAGCTGTGATTTCCTTTCTTTAAGTGGAGGTTGTGTAAATATTACATATCAAGGGTCTAGCAGAGTGTGTGTGACATTTTTTTCTTCCCTTTGTGCCTTTCTGCCTACCTTGGACATCTGTATGTGCACCAGCTTTGTCCCCTGTGTTTTACCCACCACTTTGCCTGTTCCCTCTCATATTTTAGACTGAACACTGACCCCAGGACACCTACTCTGGTTTAAAACCTGTTTCTGTTTTCTCCTTTGCTTTTCTCATCTCAGAGTCTGACTCCGGCTTTCTGCAGAGATCACTGCCCTTCCATGCTCTTTGGTCTGTAAGCCTGGGCCAGCTGGGATCCAGCCCTTGGAGAAGTATGGGCTTAGGTGAATGTCATCACCATAGGGAAGGGAATGTGGGGATGACTTTAAAGGGCAGCTGCTAGCACTGCTTTTGAATTAATGGCTTAATTACACCGTATGCTTGTGTCATGTTTTAGATTTTGCAAAGTACTTTCCTACCCCATGCATCTCAAAGATGAATCAACATGAGAAACACCTGAGCAACTTGTTAAAAACAGTCTGGGGGACCCACGCCCAATCTCATGAGTCAGAATTCTGGGAGAGTGGCTAAGGAATTTGTGTTTTTAACAGACTCTCCTCAGCCACTTTTCTGGCAACTGGCCTGGCACTGGTCCACGGACAGGCCTTTGGTGTAACCCCTGACCCGTTCACCCTGCCAGTTCGAGAATCTTGAATTCAAAAACTGACAGGCCAGACCTGGACACAGCTAATGGCAGAGAGAGCCCTGCGCCCAAAGGCAGGGTGTTGGCCCTGACTGGGCTCATCTCCTGTTTTCTACTCTCGGGACCTTACTCCCTAAGTCCTCCCTAGCGTTCCCCCTGTGATGGAAACAGGAGGCCCCTGGCCTTGCTCTACCTCAGAGTTTTTAACACGGACTTGAAGCCTGGGTATTCGTTCAGATTGGATCATGTAGCAGCTAAGCCTCGGAATCTTTTTTTCAAAATATACATCCCAGTTCCCTAGACATGGCAGTTCATTTTAACAAGTATTATGGGATTGAAACTTCGGATAAATCAAAAATGTTCATTCTTTAAAGAAGAAAAAAAAGCACCCTCAGAGAGTGCGGCGACGATGTTGGAAGCTAAATTTACTTTTCATTCCCCTATCCCCGGGAAAACTGCACAAAAAAATGCAAGGCAGGTCAGTATTTATCACGTCCCCAGATGAACGGAACATATAACTGGTTCACAGTAAGGAGGGATCAGCCTGAGCTGGGAGTTCAAGGTTCGGCCTGGAGTGCTGATGACAACCACCTGTGTATCAGGTTCTTTGTGCGTTTCAGGCCTGTACTAATAAGCATTTTGTGCACATGATCGCGTTTGACCCTGAAACCCCTGCTCCTCCTATAATCTTCCCCATCTTAATAAGGGCCAACTTCAGCCTTCCTGTTAATCAGGCCCCAAATGGCAGACTCACCCTTGACTTTTCTTGCTCAGCCCATTGATCAGCTGTGCTGCCAGTTCTACCTTCTCATCCAGATCCAGATTCTCCCTTCCAGAATCTTCTAGCCCCCGTCGCCCTCTCCTGCCTGGATGATCACACTGGCCCGACCATACCCCTTTGCCCGCCTTTGCCCGCTAGAGCCTACTCTCATCGCAGCAACAAGGTTATCTTCACTCCTCTGCTCAGAAGCTTCTGGAATAAAAGCCCTCTGTGATCCAACCCCTTTCCTGGGGTCCTCGGTCTTCTTGAATCTGCCAGGCTTGCTTCCAACTCCTGTCTTGGTTTTCCTGATAGAAGCCCGTCTCCCCAGCTTCCTCCTGTCCACCTGTGTGACCCGGGCCCTCATCCTTCCCTCCACGTCTTCCCTGTAGGCACCTGACCCTTCTGTTAACACCACACCCACGCCTAAACATCCCGACCTTTTTTTATCCTGTCTCTTTATGACACTCCCCCGTGACAGCTTATGTGTTTATCTGTCCTCTTTATTATGTGACTTCTTCTGCCAGACTAGACGTTCTGTGAAAGCAGGGCCTTTTCCGGTCCATTCATTACTGGATCCTCAATCCTAGAATGGTGTCTGGAACGGAACAGGCACTCAGGTCTCTGTGAAACACGTACAGTATTCTTTTTATAGATGCTTCTAGGGGTTCAGGGAGTTGGCCCAGGGGAAACACCGAAAGTAAGTGACCAAGCCAGGTTGAACTTAGGTCTAATGTCAGCGTCTGAGTTCTTAATGTCACAGATGAGTCGGCATGATGAAACAGAAAGGACGCTCTGGGGAGGGAACTCCAAGAAGAAAGTACGGAGGTGGGAACGGGCTGCTGTTTGAGTAGACAGCGAGGAGCTATTAAGGACTGTCTTGGTCGAATAGAACTCAGTTTGGGAAGGGCCTTAAATGCCATACTGGGGGGGCTTGAGAAGTTTTGCTTTATTTATTTATTTTTAAAATTTATTTATTTTATTTATTTTAATTTTTGGCTGTGTTTTGTCTTCGTTGCTGCACGCGGACTTTCTCTAGTTGCGGCCAGCGTGGGCTTCTCATTGTGGTGGCTTCTCTTGTTGCGGAGCACGGGCTCTAGGCGCACGGGCTTCAGTAGTTGTGGCACGTGGGCTTCAGTAGTTGTGGCTCACAGGCTCTAGAGGGCAGGCTCAGTAGTTGTGGCGCACGGGCTTAGTTGCTCCGCGGCACGTGGGATCTTCCCGGACCAGGGCTCGAACCCGCGTCCCCTGCATTGGCAGGTGGATTCTTAACCACTGCGCCACCAGGGAAGCCCCAGAAGTTTTACTTTAAGCTGGGGAGAATAGTGATCCTACCACATAAGGCTATTGGAGTTAATACTTGACAAGTACTTAGAAAGTGCTTGTTACTTAGAAAGTGCTCAATAAATATTGCGATTGGAGTATATCTTTTTTTTTAATGTTACATGATATCTTTATTGTTTTTTTATTGAAGTATAGTTAGTTTACAATGTTGTGTTAGCTTCAAGTGTACAGCAAAGCAATTCAGTTATACACACACACACACACACACACACACACACACACACTTTTTCAGATTCTTTTCCATTATAGGTTATTACAAGATATTGAGCACAGTTCCCTGTGCTGTACAGTAGGTCCTTGTTGTTTACCTATTTTATATATAGCAGTGTATGAAAAACTCCTGTTTTATCTCCCCCCATCCCCCCACCCCAAGTATATCTTGTCAGCAGAGCAAACTCGGACTCTGGTCACCAGAGTAGAAACTTCTAGTGCTTTGGACTCATGTAAATGGTTTGTAGAGCTTTCTCAATTTCAGGTTTCATTTATCTTCCTTAAAGTTAACTAAAAAACATCGTGAGTAAATAAAATTGCCAGGGATTCAGCTGTTAATCTGAGTAAGATATTTTAGTACTTGAGAAACGGGAAAATAGGAAGATTTGAGAAGCACGCATTCAGCTTTATTTTTCATCTTTTATTGTGTTTAAACCAGTAACTTCCGAGAATCACCTTTTCAAGGTACAGATTCCAGGGCTTCCCCCAGGCCCTCTGAACCTGAGTCTCAGGGCTAGGGAATCCAGGTTTCAATATCTCTTAGGTAATTTGGAAAATTGGGAACCACTGCTCAAAACTACCCCCAACATGTTCTTAGAGAGAAGGAATTTTCCCTTTTTGCTTAGAAATTGGTCTGAAGTTTGAAGATACCTTTCTAGTTACACTGCATCTTTATGGAGAGACTCGGGCCTTTGTTTAAAGAAAAAAAAAAGTCTGTGGCTAAAATAAGAAGGGAACTGTAAATACAAGTAGAATAAATGGTGATACATGATGAGAGTTCTGGTTAAACAGGACGGAATGCAGGAAAAACAGGTTGGTGCCCCTTCAGTGACAAAGGGGTCAGAGGAGTTCTGCTTTCACCACCTTGACGAGATGACTCATCCCAGAGTCTGGGAACCAGCGCTTCTCCCCCAGATCACCCAGTCTGGTAGTGCAATGCAGCTCCTGACACACTGCCCTGCGAGAGGCAGGGCGGCCCTCAAGATGTGAAACGGGCCTCTTGGGGCTCACTCTTGCCTTCTTTTGGCCAGAGATGGCAACACCTATTTTTTTTTCCACGAGAAAAAAAGGTAAAATTTGCAACTCTTTACTCCTTGTCTCTGAGCAGAGAGAGAGGGTGATGCTTTACCCACCATACTGTGGTCATACCCCGTGCTGCTCTCCAGTTTTAGAGATGGGTGAGTTTTTAATCTGGAATAAGGAAGGGAAGGTGCCCAGCTCTGAACGTGATTTTAGATCACCTGAACCAGGAACAGAAGCAGGAAATCCTCAGCGGGGCATTCTCTTGGCTGTGCTCCTGAGCCCTGGCTCATCAGTTGCTTTACCTGGAAGCTTTCATTTGTCTCCTCTGAGCCAAGAACCGAATCATCCATCCTTCCCTGCCCAGCTTGGCACTTAGTAGGTAGATAGATAGGTGTTTGTCACATGGATGAATCTGATGGAGACTGGGATACAATAAAGGAACAGAGAGTCCTGTCAAGGTAAAGTTTCAGGGTAAATAAGAGTGAGTTGCAGGGGGAGAGAGTCATAGGTGATAGCTTTGAACACACTAGATTTTGTTCACTTCTGATGGAAGAAGAAAGGCTTTGCAAGCAAGGGGAATTTGATAAGCAAAAGCATAGAGGCGGGAGGGTCCTGGGATGTTGTGCATATCTTCTCAGCCGTAGTGAGATGCGTGAATTGAAATTGATGATTTCCATTAATATCACAGTCATATAAAAACGGAAAACAAACAGTTGCTAGCAATGAGTGTTCGGGCAGCCCAGCAGGAAAGCCATTTTGCTCGTAACTAGTCGTGTGACCTTAAGCAAATCAGTTAACTTCTGGGTTTATGAAGCGCGGGTGTCAGAATAGTTTTTCCGTTGTGATTGCTGAGTCTGAGTAGGTGATTAATACTGAAAACACTAGGCAGTGGTCTTTAGTATGAAGGAAGAGAGGATGTTTCTTTGAAGCAAAACCAAAAGGACCGGTGAAAATGCTGCTGTTAGCGGTGTCGTGGAAGTCTTGACGGTGTTATTCTGTGGGTAGGGGTGACATCGAATCTGCCCTGCCCAACAAACACTGAACTGGCAGGAGCCACCTGGGACCACGGGCTTATGAGCTGGGCCCATGCACAGGTCTCTGTGGTACAGCTGGCCTGGGGGAGCTGCCGTCTCCCTCAGGGCCCATCCCCTGTCCCCCGCCCAATACAGTACATTTTCTTAGGCCTCAGAGCAGTGGAGATAGACGCTTTTATTTTGTTTGAAGTTGGCGGATTTGCCTTAGGTTGGCTTCTTTGGGCCAGAGTAGTCATTTCGTTGTGTTTTTAGTCCTCAGTTTTAAAGGCCATGTGTAACTTTGAGACGCTACTAGCGATGGTGGAAAGCGTGAAGCCACCTGGATTCTGGTTGTGAGCCTCTTGATTGATTTCCTCTGGTCCATTTGATTGTAGCAAATTACTGACTTAGCTGCCCTAAGAGTTCCTTCCTTACCTGTGAAATGGGAGAGCAGTCTCTCTCTTTTGTCTCTTCAGAGGTCTTCCTAGGATCAAGTGAACAGAAGAGGGTTTTGGAAATGGTAAGTCCCCAAATAAATGTAATGCATTAATATTGACATTTTATGCTAAAGGATACTGATTAGTCAAACAAGCTCTCTGGGTCTACCCATGATTTTTAGGGAGCCTCTGGTGATACAGATGATTTCCTTACTTGCCGACATGAGGTCAGTCTTCCTCGGCTAGAGCTCTGTTTGTGTCTCGGGACAAGTAGTCATCAGAATTGCACCATCTGCATCTCTCTCTTACTCATTACCCTAGAAATTCAGAGAAAGCAGTGACTTCCATGACCATCGTTTTTATAAGGAAATAGGGTTCTTCGTGTTCTTTTTATTTTAATAAACGGTTATGTATCATATTAGGTGGTCATTCTTTTTAAGATATTTTATTTATTTATTTATTTAAATTAATTTTTCTTGGACTATAGTTGATTTACAATGCTGTGTTAGTTTCTGCTGTACTGCAAAGTGAATCAGTTATACATATACATATGTCCACTCTTTTTTTTTGATTCTATAGACCATTACAGAATATTGAGTAGAGTTCCCTGTGCTATACCGTAGGCTCTTATTATTTATCTGTTTTATATATAGTAGTGTGTGTGTGTTAGGTGGTTATTCTTTTACTTTTTTTCTTCAGGTAAAGATCTTTGGGGTTAGGGGCTTTATTAAATAAATACTCAGCCCAGATTAATTAGTATGCATCCATAATTGAAAGTGGTTTATAGAACTGGCATTCAGTTCATACTTTAAAAATTCCAAATAAAGTGTGTTGAGGAAGTTTTTCCCCCCGAGTGCACTGGAATTCATCTCTGTGGCTAGTGAAATGGGATGTGTTGCCCCGGAAGCCAGTGCCTTATTGAAGAGGTACATTATGGGGAAAACTTCCTGAAGGCGTCGTTCTGACATCACCCCTGACTTTGAGTTTGCAGGAAACTTTGTTTTCTCGAGTATGGAGTGCGCTTCCTGAACACAAGACAATGACACTAGGACACTTCGGGATAAAATCAGATGGTGAGGGGCGTGGAAGGGGGGGAAGCCCCCACTGCGTCCCTCCCCTTCTCTGTTTTGCTGACATCAGTGTCTGTGCCGCAGGGTTCCCGTTTTCTCTTAGGACAGGTTTATTGCCAGATGGGGATGGAGAATTCGGACTGGACCCCGTGGTAGCTTTTACACCGAGTACGCGCAGTGTTTTTCCTCACCCTCTGGGTCCCGGGTTTGTCGTGGCCTGGCCTTCTGAAAGCCGGATTGTTTTCTGTCCCGAGTAGGTGGGCCGCCTCCCTGATCCTGACCTTCCTCTGCCTTCGTCAGCCCCGAGAGGCTGCCCTGCAGTAGAATCTAGAAAGCGGCATGGGCTGTCCTCCTGGTTCCTTCCCGCAAGGCTGTCATACTCAACGTTGTGCGTTTGTCTGGTTCAGCATCTTACGTCAGCTCTCACTTGGTCCCCCAGCACCCGTCTGAGGCGCGCCAGCAGACTGGATCCCCATCGTACACGCGACACTGAGTCACAGCGGATGCCTGTAGATGGCCGAAGGGCCCACAGTTAATCGTGTCCTCAGACGTGGACACAGATCTCTTAATCTTGAGCCCTTTTTGCTGTCTTCCACACTGCTGCCTTGTGGTGTACCCAGGGTCACAGGAAAATAGATGCAAATGTAGGACATTATTATGCTAACCAGAGTCATTTCCAGCGCATGGGAGTGGAGGGCACCATCTTTGTGAATACTTGCTATAAAAAACCGTGTACTCTTTAAGGTAAGTAACAATAGGTGTGGCTCATCTAACACTAGTCTCTGTTTCCATGTTTAACTATCTTACCGTGGGACTTGAAGGAGAGGAAGCTGATGGTCGTCTCATTTTATGTAATAAGAGTAATATGCTCTCTAAGGAAAACACGCATTTGTTTTACGGAGGATTATTTAAAAAATTTTTCCATTTATTGAATTTAAACTATTTATATATGTACGTGCAGATTTACATGTGCATGTATAGTTATGTAATTTGGAACTTTAGAGAAAAATACAAGGAAGAAAGCAGAAACCAAGTATTAGCCTTCCTGTAATAGATACTCAGTATCATAATATGGGGGTGTTTCTTTGCAGTATTTCTGTGTCTGTAGATTTTTAACATAAACCTTTGTATTTGGCTCCTTTCACATACTGTAATCTTGTAAATCCCCAATGCCATGTACGTTCTTCAGGAATTTGGGGGGCTGTGTAATATTTCACTGTACCATATTTACTGTATGTACCATATTTATCCCTGGCCACTGGCTGTTAAGCCTGTTGCAGATTTTTCATTCTTGTAGTTCTGGAGTGAATATCTTTCTATATACGTTTTCTCCCACATCTCTCATTTCCTAGGTGGATTTTTCAGATGTCAAAGTGTGAATCAATGACTTGCACAATTGTCTTTATTGGTGTTCAGAGTGGGTGCCGTCTGCACCTAGAGTCCGTAGTGGTGTCCTGGTCTTTTAGCTTCATTTCTCCTATTGCTTGTTAAGCATGTGCATATCTCACCCAGCTAAGAAGCTTCTTGAAGATTAGGAAGCTCTGTCATTCATCTTTAATGCTCCCGCAGGCCCCCCAGCACTGTGTCCAGGGCCCAGTAGAACTGAATACATTTATTTACTGGTGTAACCAGAGGGTTTTTGTATCACATAATAAACCTCATAAAGCTGTTCAGCAAAACTCAGTATCCTGTAATTCAAATAAACATGAGAACAGTGCAAAGATGGCTTGGAGAGTGTGCGATTAGTGAATGGAGTTTGTTGTGTGTTTGCTGCTGAAATTACTATTTTTAAAAAATCAAATACTAGACTGTTGTGTAGATTGGCGGGGTTTTCTTTTCGTGCCCTTTATGCTCAGTGGAAAGGAAGCATCTTCACATTGGATGGCTCTCTGGTCCACTTGTTGGGTTTTAACACAGAACGCATTGAAGGTAGCTGCTTTGTCCGTTTAGTTCAATCTTCGATAGTATTGATTGATTTTAGTTTTGTTGAGCGAGGTGAGACAGATCCTTCGCTCTGCAAGAGTTTTCGCTGTGGATTCACTGGAAGATACCAGGAGTGAGAAGAAAGTGAGAGGATTGCTTCTCTTTGAGGTAAACAACAGGAAGGACCCCTAAAAGTATTTGTTGAGGCTCCAGCCTTCCAGGTTTTTATTATAAAATGCTCAGGTTCCCTTCTTGGTCACCTAGTGTCACTCAACCTTCATTGAAAGAATAGAACAGATTCTCTTCTATGATATTTAAATGCAAATAACAGAGGTACAGTCTAAATCACTTGGCACCAAATAGAAGTTCTTTTCTTCTTTTGCTTTGTTTTCCTAAGACACAAATGCCTCCGCTTAAATTATTAATTGGAACGTCTGATTTCCTACTGTGTCATCTGTAAGTCAGGGGTCACAGGGCTGAAAAAATGCCATAACTAATAACCTCCTGAGGGAAGGAGGTGCAGGGCTATCTCTTTTTATCTTTTTCTGATTTAAAAGATTTAACGGGAAACTGTCAATACCCACAACTGTTCTTCTGTCTCCTTGGAAAAATTCCATGATCAAAATATTCCATTTCAGAAAATGGCTCTTTGTTTATTCTCTTTGACATACACATACGTGGAAGGAGGGGTGGCTGAAAGTAGCTTACTACCAGAAGCGGGTTCTGTTTTTTTATCAACACACTGAAAGTTCAAACTCCAGAATCATCTAGTTACAATACAGTGCAGTCCCTAAAATAACTTTAATTAGAAGTTGTAGTTGGGAAGCCAGTAGCACCTGACTGGAGATGGGGACTTTGCCTCACCTTCTGAAAGCTTCTCTTTGCCTCTTGGCGAATCAGCTTAGCTATTGCAGTTCAGGTACAAAGTTCAATCGGCTTTGTGTTCCTGTTAGTCTTTGTACAGAAATCCATTAGCAGTTACCATATTAGGTTTTGTAAACATGACTGTGCTCCTTGGGGATAGTTATGTGTCTTACTCGTTTTAGTTGCCCAGTTGGAAGTCAGTTAGTTTATCAATCAATATTCGTTCATATATAAATCAATTTTTCCAGCTAATTTTTTTTGAACTTTGGCTATAGGAAACATGGAGATAAGCACTTGGCATCTGGATCTTGTCAAATCTTTAGAATAATCCTTTGACATCGATAGGATTATTCCCATTTTACAGGTAGGTCAGAGAGGATGAGTCACTTTGCTGTGGTCTCAGCCAGCCTGGTCAGAGCCCGGAGGCTTGCTGAGTGCTGCGAGCAAAGCCGTGACTCTGCCTGCCCGGAACTAGAGGAGTGTAGAGGAGGTTAGCGCCACGTAAACAGGCTGGGATAAAATAGTGTGGTGTTGGGCTTCCCTGGTGGCGCAGTGGTTGGGAGTCCGCCTGCCGATGCAGGGGACACGGGTTCGTGCCCCGGTCCGGGAAGATCCCACGTGCTGCGGAGCGGCTGGGCCCGTGAGCCATGG
>NC_041233.1:3684641-3685943 GCF_002837175.3 Physeter macrocephalus | reverse complement strand
CACGTGCGGCGGAGCGGCTGGGCCCGTGAGCCATGGCCGCTGAGCCTGCGCGTCCGGAGACTGTGCTCCACAACGGGAGAGGCCACAACAGTGAGAGGCCCGCGTACCGCAAAAAAAAAAGAATTTGAGTTAATGGATTGCTTTATAGGTCTTTAGTCATAACTTCATTGAGTACCTGGCTGAATGTACCTGAACTTAGTGATGTTATGGGAAATGCATTTCAGGTGATTAGACCTTGCGCGTAAGCACACCTCAGCTCTACCGTCTTCCCCGCCATAGAGAGGATGAACCTGGGAACGTTTGTTCCTCTTTTTATTCCCTGCTCAGTTATGCATGTTAGTGTTAGAGCTGATGGAGTATGCGTATGAAAAATAAATGTTTTTGCGGTAGTTATACTTTTATTATAATTCTGTCATGTAACTTTAACCATTTTTTCCCTTGAATGAGGCTCATAATTTGTGCATTTTGTGGTTTTCAATCCATTTGCTAACAGCTGCAGTCCTGGCAAGTGGCTCAACTATAACTATAATATTCCTCTTGAAGACTCACTGATGTCTTATGGAAAACTTGGAAAAACATTCTATTTAAACACAATTACGCTTAAATATCACATTTTCCCCATTTCTGTTCTGTCCTTGAAAAATTATTACCAAGACCATTAGCGTGAGAACAGATCAGTCCTTCCAGCTCTGAAATTCTTTAATTTCTCTGAGGGGTCTTTCACTGCCTCTTCCAGCCCTTCCTCTCTCAAGGCTGCCCTGCCACCCGTGAGATCACACAGGTCCACGTGTAGATTTTAAAGTGACCACCGAGTGCTGGTGACAATTTTTGATTTTTTTTTCCCCCTGGGGAGCAAGGGCCATAGAATTTGATGAAATATAAGAAATACTTGGAAACTGTTAGAGGGGGATGTCCTTGACATTAAAAATGAACTGAAAGAAAGGAAGAACACTGTCTGGAGAAACAGGTTTGAGATCCCTTTTAATTGGTGATGATTCTAAGATGAACCCTGTGTCTTCTGTCCCAGCAAATGGTCAGTGTCCAGGTTTGGGGGGGTTACCTGTAGAGGACCTATTCATGCTACTGAGGCCTCACTGCAGATTATTATTCTGTTCTCTTTATAAAATCCTCAGGAAGAAATTAAATGACTCTTCATTTTCTTTGATTAAGTTTTTTGTAGCCACACCAAGGTAGCAGTGTCAATGATTTATCCATAAAGTTAAGAAAGTAGTACATTGGGGCTTCCCTGGTGGCTCAGTGGTTGAGAGTCCGCCTGCCGATGCAGGGGACGCAGGTTCGTGC
>NC_041233.1:3678321-3684571 GCF_002837175.3 Physeter macrocephalus | reverse complement strand
GGGTTCGCGCCCCGGTCCGGGAGGATCCCACATGCCGCGGAGCGGCTGGGCCCGTGAGCCATGGCCGCTGAGCCTGCGCGCCCGGAGACTGTGCTCCGCAACGGGAGAGGCCACAACAGTGAGAGGCCCGCGTACAGCAAAAAAAAAAAAAAGAAAAAAAAGAAAGTAGTACATTGAAGACACTCTTAAGTAGAATTAAGGCAGGAAGGAGCAGGTGGAATGGTGGCCCCCATGATTTCAAGTATGAGGGTCCGCTTTATTTGAATGCTTTCTTAATATTTCATGAAATAGCACTTTCGCTTTTCATGGAAAAATGCATGGCATTTTCGTTTGAGAACTCTGCGTTTGGCTGTTGAAAGCTATCCTAACCAGTGTTTTGCAATCTGTTGGAATGACGAAATGGTGTAAAATCACAGAGGAAGGTCAGGAGCAGACTCACGGCTGTTCATTAAAAACGTGATGTGCGGGGCTCTTGGGTTCATATACCTTCATCTCTAACTGGGACGTGAGGCCCAGTTACCCTTTCGACCAGGACCTCTGATTGCACGGTTTCCTCTCGCCATCCTGTTTTGGAGTGATACCATTCGCAGGCATACTTCCAGATCTCCAGGATGCTGGCACCAGCCACCTACAGCCAAATGGAGCTCTGAACCCCATCGCTGCTCTGCCCGCCTCAGGAGGGGACAGGCTTGCTCACGCAGGCTTCCTTATGCTCTTCGTGTTTGGGAACGGGCCTTTAGCCTAAGATGCTGCTGAGATGGTTAGAAGGTGAAGTACGGCATTCCTTCTTTCTGTACAGTCGGAAGACCTGTCTGCCACCACTGCATTTGGCTGGTACAGAAATGGGGGTGGGAAGCTCTCTTTCAGAGTGGAGCAGTCGCTGAACATAGGTTCAGGGTAGCCTGTTGTTGTGAGGATTTGGGTATGAGTGTCCTGCAAAGAGTCAACAACTGTCCCTATTTCTATAATAATCATGTTTTTGCAAAATGATTAAACTTTTGATTTATAGTAGATTCTATAACTACAAGAGCTTGCCATTTCGATAGTAAATGTTTTATATTATGAAGGATTACTGCCTGCCATATTTGTTTAGTAACTTGTTAATTCATTTAATAATATTTATGGACCATCTACCACGTACTGGAAACCGTGCGAGGCACCGCAGATAAAGTGGGGAACAAAACAGTCACGGCCCTGGGGCCTCGCAGAGAGTTGGAGAGAGAGAGAAACAGGCACACGTGGTAAGGTGTGGACAGGGGTGTTTCCAAGAGGAAGTAGAGGACGCCACGGAGCGGGTGGAGGGGCACCCGGGGCGGGGTGGGGGGGCTTGAGCAGGATGAGGATGAAGGGTTGGCAGGTGATTTAGAGGAAGCAGCTCAGACGCAGGCCTGGAGAGGGCGCAGCCTGGAGACGCTGAGGACGGTTGGGCCCCAGCATGCAGGAGGAGGAGGGAGGGGAAGGAGGAGAGCAGATGCTTCAGATTGAGACAGGGTGGTTGGAAAGAGGCTGGTGAGCCATAATGCGGGTTTTTATCTTGGGAAAGATGGCAAGTCTCAAAAGGTTGACAACAAAGGGTAACATGGAAGGACAGGGTCAGAAGGGGGTAAGTAATGATAAGAGCCGAAAGAAATGTGTTGGCTTCTTTGTCCTCCGAGAAGTAAGAAGCTGCGGTCTTTGCTGAGTTGCTGGGGCAGGAAGGTCTTTCAGTGGCTGCTCCGGGGAGCAGGGCAGGAGATGACAAGGACTGGACCAACCTGGATAGTTGGCCCGTGTTTCATGGTAGTGTCACAGACTCACCAAACCCCTTCGAGACTTTGGGTAAAGAGAGTTCTGTGCTTTGCAAATTGCATTTTCCCTGTTCTGTCGGGGTGCCCACCTGTAACTGTGTGTTCTGTGCGTTGTTTGGGGGCCAGTCACAGCCCCCTAATTTCTGCAGGCTGCTCTTTCGAGACGCTTCTCTGAAATGTCATCCTTTTCCCATCCCTTCCATCAGTTTGGGACCCATGGACGTCAGTCAGCTGCGTGGCTCCCTGCCCTGCTCTTGACATCCATGGTGGATTTGAACATAGAAGATGTATATATACCTGATGAGTATAAAGAATAAATTTGGGGACAGGTACAATATTTGCAGGCTGCTTCCTAGATTACAGCTTCATTACATGCATGTACGTGCTACTAAGAGTGCAGATCCCGGTCTTTTAGAAACTTCTCAACTGAACACTTCATGGAAACAGGCAGAACGTTAGAACTTGGGGAAAAACTAAAGGTAATGAGAGATACAAAGGGGTCTTATCTTCCAGATGCCTGTAAGCAGGCATGTTTGCTCTGGATTCCCACTTTTCATCTGTGGCCCTACAGGGCAAACAGGATTGATTCCCTGGTGTAGGGTGTCTCGTGTGTGCGCACGCGCGTGTGTGTGTGCACGCACGTGTGCACTCACGCCTGTATGTGCCTGTCTCTGTCTCTCTCATCCACAGTCTGACGTCTAGGTTCTGGATTGTTCCAGAGGCCATTCCAGCTCATGCTTTAGATTTTCATTCTCTCCATTGTTTTCCTTTCTGCATTTCTCTCTGTTCAGAGCCTGTACCATTCCTTCTTGACATCTGCTTTTCAAAGACACTGATTTCAGTTCTTCCCCATGAACCGTAATACTTTTAAAATTGGATGATGTTATTATTTCTAATTTATCTTCCTGAAAAAACAAATGCTATAATTGTTTTGAGGTGTGTTTTATTTTTATCACAGTGTTCAAATATATAAGTATTTTAGTAATATCTTTAAAAGGAAGGTGCCCTCTATCATTCTGTTGTTAGAGATTTATTCGAGGAGCTACAACAAGCTAGAAAATGTGGCTAGGAGTAAAAGGTGGCAGGAAGGGATTTGCAGGAGTTCTGTTGCAACTGTAGATTGTTTATTAATCAGCTACTGTGTCAAGAACTTTTTGGCTTTGAACACTTTGAATTGTTAGTGGCACACATAAAAGGTGTTAAAAGACATATAATTATGGAATTAGAGCAGGAATCTTGCCCAGAAGGCTCTGGTTTTGATTTGGATGCTGGTGCCAGAACTGTGACTTTCCGTCCATTCATTCATTGACCAGGCAATCTGGGCAACACCGCACACAGTAGCTGTGTTCGTCAAATTTCCTGTCTTTGGTCTTTAACTGAATAGAAGCTGGGTCTCTTGGGACATTTAAAATTGGTCTGGAAAACACAGAAATCTAAGTCAAACTGAATAAACCAAAAAAGGTGATCAGTTGGCTCAAGCAGCTGGAAAATTCTGGAACTGGTTCCAGAGCCGCATCCTTAGGAGTCGTCATTCCTTTCGCTTGGCCCTGCTTCGTGCTGCTGTTTCCATTCTCAGTCACATTGGCAGGGTGAGCCCTCTGCTGCTCGGGCATTGCCAAGGGTCAGAGCACCAGTGTTGGGGTACCCTTCCTGGCTTGGCTCCTGGGCCCATCCCTGGACCAGTCACTGTGGCCTGAAGATGCAGCACTTTCATTGGTCAAACCTAGGTCACATGTTACGGGTGGAGTTAGCCCCACATAAATAAAATGGTTTTAGAGGTATGGTACCCATTACCACAAGAAAGAGGAATACATCCGAGACAGGAAAAACCAGTAGCCGTCTGATACAGCTAATGTTCTTATCGCACACACAAAATCATAACTGAAGGAATATTTTCAGAAGATTTCTTTGGCAAAGGGTTGGTGTGCTCTGAGTTTGCTACAGTTTTTGTGTTTTTTGGCAAGCCTAACAGTAAAATTCAACACTAGCTCATCTATTTTTATTTGCTGCTATTATTCATTCATGTTTTAAAGTAATAATCCTTACTTTTTGACAGTTGTCGGTGTCTTCCATTTCTTTTTTTTTTTAAAAATAAATTTATTTATTTATTTATGGCTGCATTGGGTCTTCGTTGCTGTGCACAGGCTTTTCTCTAGTTGCGGCACGTGGGCTTCTCATTGCAGTGGCTTCTCTTGTTGTAGAGCACGGGCTCTAGGCACGTGGGCTTCAGTAGTTGTGGCACGTGGGCTCAGTAGCTGTGGCTCGCGGGCTCTAGAGCGCAGGCTCAGTAGTTGTGGCGCACGGGCTTAGTTGCTCTGTGGCACGTGGGATCTTCCCGGACCAGGGCTTGAACCTCTGTCTCCTAGATTGGCAGGCGGATTCTTAACCACTGCGCTACCAGGGAAGCCCTTTCATTTCTATAATAGATCTATAGAATAAAGATTTTGTAGTTTTAATGCTGTCCGTTGCAAACAATGATACTATTGTAAATGTAAATGGATGTGAAAGCTTGGAAGACCAGTTTTCAGATATGAGTCCAAGCCCAGTGACCTCTGATAACTTTATGGTTAGTTTTTCCGGAACAGGTTATCCAGTGTCTGTGTTGTCCATGTTAATCCTAGTTTTCAGGTTTCTGTGTTTTACACATTCCTGGCAGGTGGCTTGAACTCAGAGCATCCTTCTGGGGTGTGTGAGTGGGCTGCTGGTAAGGGGAGGTGCTGGTTTGCTGGTGGTGGCGTTGGGGAAGGGGACCAGAGTCTCACCTGTGCCCCGAGCCTTGAGCACCTTCCTGCTTTGACTGCCATGTGCTGTGGGAACATTGGTATTTCAGTGTGTGCCACGACAGGGAAAAGGAAGAAAAGCAAGGTACAAACTACATTTTTAGATAGCATTTGGTCTCATAAATGGGAGGATGAAGGGGTTTCAAAGTCGTGGTGTTAAGGTAGCTCTTTGCATTTTGTGCATACATTGGTCATATTTTTAGTTAGGGATTGTTATATTCCTACTCTTTTTGGTGCTAATCACTCTATTTAAATTTTCCATTCTTGGATGGGTTTGGGGAGTTTGTGTTTTGCCAGGAAATCTTAGTTTCTTCTATGTTTCTAAATTTGTTGCTGTAGAATTGCTTGTGGTATAATTCTTTTACACTTATATTTATTTCAATACCTCCTATGTGTGTGGTCATTTCTCCTTTCTCATTTCCAAACTTATGTAATATTATTCTCTCTTTCTTTCTTTCTTTCTTTCTTTCTTTCTTTCCCTTTTTCAGGTTTGGGAAGGAGTGTATCTATTTTCTTACTCTTCAAAAAAAAAAAAATCCACCTTTTGGATTTGTCTATTCTTTCTATCCCCTACCCCCTGCCATTGCATTAATTCCAGCTTGTATCTTTCTTCATTCCTTCTTTCCTGGTTTCTTTTGGTACATTTTGATGTTCTTTTTCTAATTCCTTGAGGTGGTGAGCACTTAGTTTCTGATTAAATTTCTAGAAATGTCACAGTTCAGTGTTTGGAACTGGGTACTTGGCAGGGCATGGTTCTTTCTTAGGTAACAAGGATACAGATTAGTATTAGATAATGAAAATGAGTATCAGATTAATGCCTCTTGAGAATACACATAGCTCTGTACCAACCGTTAGAAGCTTTTCTTACCCTTTCAAATTGTGTTGAGTGTTCTGTAAGCAGGAGACTTAACAGAATGTATAGATGATGCAGGAGCCTACTACAGTGAATTAAATAGCATTTCAACAGAGAGCTATTAGGCAAGAAGTTGTTTTCTTTCATATCTCGCTCGCCATTTTTTTTCAGTTTCCAGGAAAGGATTTGATGATAATCTAAATTATAGAGGAAATCACTATGATTCAGAATCATCTCTGGTTCTTTTAAATACAATACTTCTAAGTGAAATAGATAAGATGCCGTCAGCTCTGGTCTTTCTCTGAGAGCTCTGGGCATATCCTGGTCTGCCGAGCGCACAGAAGCATCTGACTGGTCATTCCCTCTCTGTTTGCCACACCCTAAAATATCATTATTTCCTCAGTTACGAAGCTGCCCTGGGAGCAAACAGCATGTTGTCGTGCCCAGACTGATTTTTTTTTTCCCCCAATGGGGAAGAAAGCAAGCTGCCATCATAAGAAAATACCTGCTATTCCAGGAGACCACCACATGGTCATCACAAAGTCATAAAGAACCCATTGGGAAGAGTCCTTACACTGTTTAGCCAGTTGGCATTTTAACATTATTCCTAACTGAATTGCAGTTATTTTTTATGCTTTGGTGAAGGCTGAGGGAAATCAGCTATATTACATCTTTATTCTCATCATTATTCTCAGACGTGGTAGAGTCATTCTTTTTTTTTTTTCTTTTTTTTGCGGTACACGGGCCTCTCACTGCCGTGGCCTCTCCCGTTGCGGAGCACAGGCTCCGGACGCGCAGGCTCAGCGGCCATGGCTCACGGGCCCAGCCGC
>NC_041233.1:3645013-3678065 GCF_002837175.3 Physeter macrocephalus | reverse complement strand
TCACTGTTGTGGCCTCTCCCGCTGCGGAGCACAGGCTCCGGACGCGCAGGCTCAGCGGCCATGGCTCACGGGCCCAGCCGCTCCGTGGCGTGTGGGATCCTCCTGGACCGGGGCACGAACCCGCGTCCCCTGCATCGGCAGGGGGACGCTCAACCACTGCGCCACCAGGGAATCGGCAGGCGTTGCGGAGCACAGGCTCCGGACGCGCAGGCTCAGCGGCCATGGCTCACGGGCCCAGCCGCTCCGTGGCGTGTGGGATCCTCCTGGACCGGGGCACGAACCCGCGGCGTGTGGGATCCTCCCGGACCGGGGCACGAACCCGCGTCCCCCGCATCGGCAGGCGGACTCTCAACCACTGCGCCACCAGGGAAGCCCGAGTCATTCTTTTTTTTATTCTTGTGCCAACAGTAAGATTCCCAGACAGCCATGAGTTCGGGAAATAGTAAAACCTGGAAAATATTTTTGTCTAATTAAAGTTAGAACAAACTGAAAAATTATTTGTAATTAAAGAGGAGAGTTGGTGAAGTCAAGTTTCTACCAGACACAGAGGTAAATTGTGTTTTAAATCTCTAAGCTTTCCCTGCACATTTGTCAACTTGCTAGTGGTGTAATGAACTAGGAAGTTGTACTTGTTCAGACACCAGATTCTTGAAGACTCCTCTCACTGTCAGGGGATCTCTGTGAGTTCGTATTTGCTTGCAAGAGAGCATTCTGAAAACTCATTGTTAATGCCTTGTATTGACCTTTGTGCTGCTGGACATTTTGAGTTTAACTGGTTTGAAAGAAAGTTTAAGAATACTCGAACAATTCCATGACCATTGTGTTACTCTTATAACTAATTGAAATGTTGCTTGATTACCTGATTTAAGCCAGGTTACATCAATAGATAAGGTTGATACTGAGATGAAGGGCGTAGCTCCTGGCTTAGAGGAGCTTACAGTTAGCTGGTGGAGGGGACTGATCGGTACGGCAGCAGTAAGAGTATAAGGGAAACTGCTGTGATTGGTGTAGGTGCAGATGCCATGGAAACAGAGGAAGCAGCCCTTGCTCAGATGTGGGCTGAGCGTGGGAGGGTACTGCTTGATTGTGTGGTGTAAATTTTAAGCAGCCAGGTAGAGTGAGTAGGCAGAGTGTTCCGGAGAGAAGGAGAGTGTGAACAGCGGTGCGGAACCATGAAACTTCACGACAGTTTACGGGGAATTGGAGAGAAGGGCAGATAAGAAACCACGTGGAGAATGTATTGAACTGGAGCTAAAGTGATTGTTAATGGCTATTTTCTGTTTTTTAATTCAGGTAAAGGAACTGGCCAGATGTCTTAAGGGATGCTTTTGAAAAGGGCAGAGGTGTTCAAAATTATTACAGCAACTGAGAAGCAAGTTGGTTTTGGAGAAACCATACTCTGAGGATGTTTGCTTCTGGTAACCAAGAAAAAATACAGCTATAGAAGAAGCCTTTGTAAATAACAATGTAATGAGATTTACATCAGCCTTTCTGGCGAGACTTGGAGCTTCCCGCGTCATCGGTAGACATGAGTGACCCCGGGCAGTCACGAGAAGAGCAGCACAAGGTTGGCAGAGCCTCTGCGAAGTTCAAGGGTCCTCCCAGAATCATGCAGTCCGATGATTATTTTGCTCGAAAATTTAAAGCCATCAATGGCAACATGGGACCCGCCACTTCCTTAAATGCTTCCGGTTCCAATGAGAACGGTGGTCCGGCTAATGGTACCCCGGCCGTGCCCAAGATGGGTGTCAGGGCAAGGGTGTCTGAGTGGCCTCCTAAAAAGGACTCCTCCAAGGAGCTGACCTGCAAGGCCCTGTGGGAAAGCCGGTCCCAGACCAGCTACGAAAGTGTCACGTCCATTATGCACAACGGGCAAAACAGCCAGAGTGACGGCCAGCAAGAGGAGCCGCTCGACCTAGACTTCGTGGAGGCGAAGTATACCATCGGAGACATCTTCGTTCACTCTCCGCAAAGAGGACTGCACCCCATAAGACAGAGGAGCAATAGTGATGTCACCATCAGTGACATCGACGCGGAAGACGTCCTAGACCAAAACGCAGTGAACCCCAATACCGGGGCCGCCCTGCACCGGGAGTACGGGAGCACGTCTTCCATCGACCGGCAGGGCTTGTCGGGGGAGAACTTCTTTGCTATGCTCCGAGGGTACCGGCTAGAGGACTACGACCCCAAGGTGATGGCCCCGTTCGGGTTCCCTGAGTTTTTCCCCTGCGACCCTGCAATCTCCCCCAGCCTCCATGCCGCAGCACAGATTTCTAGAGGCGAATTTGTGCGCATCTCAGGATTAGACTATGTGGACAGTGCCCTCCTCCTGGGGAGAGACAGGGACAAGCCTTTCCAACGGAGGTTGAAGGCGGAGTCCATGGAAACGTCCCTCTTCCGCAAGCTGCGGACCGTGAAGAGTGAGCACGAGACGTTCAGGTTCACCTCTGAGCTGGAGGACGGGCGTCTGGAGAGGGGCGTCCGCCCTTGGAACTGCCAGCGCTGTTTTGCACATTATGATGTCCAGAGCATCTTGTTTAACATCAACGAAGCCATGGCCACGAGGGCGAACGTGGGGAAGAGGAAGAACATCACCACCGGGGCCTCGGCGGCCTCCCAGACCCAGATGCCAGTGGGCCCGACGGGCAGCTGTGACTCCCCGCTGGGGAGCAAAGAGGACCTCAACCCCAAAGAAAACCTGGACACGGACGACGGTGACGGCAAGAGCAACGACCTGGTCCTCAGCTGTCCCTACTTTCGGAACGAGACAGGCGGGGAGGGCGACAGGAGGATCGCGCTGTCCAGGGCCAACTCATCCTCCTTCAGCTCCGGGGAGAGCTGCTCCTTCGAGGCCTCACTCAGCTCTCACTGCACCAACGCGGGCGTCTCGGTCCTGGAGGTGCCCAGGGAGAACCAGCCGATCCACAGGGAGAAGGTCAGGCGCTACGTCATCGAGCACATCGACCTGGGGGCCTATTACTACCGCAGGTTCTTCTACGGCAAAGGTAAGGGGCCCTGTGTGTCCCGGGGCCGCTTCCCTGGGGCCCCCTGGGGTGTGCGGCTCTGGGTCGGAGCATGTCCGAGGCCGTTGTCCACTGGGTTTGAGCTTGTTCTGTGTCACAGGGCCTCCATTGCTGCCGGACTGATCCCTTCTTTCTTTATTTTTTTAATTCTTTGGGCCACGCCCTGCAGCATGCAGGATCTTAGTTCCCCAACCAGGGATGGAACCCGTGCCCCCTGCAGTGGAAGCACGGAGTCCTAGCCTCTGGACCGCCAGGGACGTCCCAGATCCCTTCTTTAGAAATCCCCAGTTCACTGCCTTTGCTGATCCCTAGTCCCTGATGTGGAAACGTCTGCTCTTTCCTTCTCTCTGCCAACATGTGAGCGTCGCAAACCTCAGACTCCGTTTAGGTTTACCCCTTTTAGGAAGTCTTCGCTGATGAACTCCATTGCTCTTTCATACCTCTGAATAATCTCTTACACTGTGTACAGTGGACAGTTCTGGTTCTTTTCGCTCTAGGTTTTTCTGTACTTTTCTCC
Source organism: Physeter macrocephalus (assembly GCF_002837175.3). Lineage (NCBI taxonomy): Eukaryota > Metazoa > Chordata > Mammalia > Artiodactyla > Physeteridae > Physeter > Physeter macrocephalus. Next base: position 3,674,525 of record NC_041233.1, on the reverse strand, counting down.
CACACCTTTGCTTCATCTTTTTAATTTTATGTCTTCACAGCTCTTTCTGCCTTGCTGTACATAGTGGAAGGTGTTAAGTAAATCTTTGTTGAAAGAATGCATGAATGTATAAATTAGTAGGATAGACAAATTTAGTCTTCTTGCAGTTTTACACATAGGCTTAAAGGTTCAGATACAAATATTTCCTTGGTATTGTTATTTCAGAAATTCTTTAAGTACGTGTAGAATAAATGATATTTACTTTTATTTGTATGTTTAGCCTTGAAGGATGCATCCCTCAGAAGTCAAGTAGTTGAATCCTTAGCCTTTCAGTGTGTCGTTAGTTATTCCAGGGACATGAGAATCCAGTCTGTCTTACAGGCCTACAGAGAAACGTGTTCCACGCACACGTCAGTAACACATGCCAAATAGAACACCCAGGGACTCTCGCTCGTCCTCCCTTCTTAGTGGGCGTGACTTGCTTCCGTGGCCCCTTCCTTCTAGGACAGCATACTCTTTGGGGCTCAGTTTTCTGTTTGCAGTTTCACCTGCCACCCCCCTCCATTCCCAGGTATCACCTCTTAGAGCACAAAGGAGGCAGAGGTGGCCCAGTCAGCCTCGGGGGGCCTCTCCTCCTCTGTGCCTTCTGATGTGTATAAATGCCAGCTGACTGTACTTTGAATTTATTTAGTATTGGTTTCTATCTTCAGAATGCTTGCCTGCAATCTTTGACTCCAGCTGTTATTTTTGGGGGTTGGTCGTGGTGTAGCTCTAACGTCAGGAGGTCACTCCATCCACTTCAGTTCCTGGAGCCTTCTTAGCGCTTTTTCCCCTGGACTACAAGCTGGACCAAGTGCAATTATTAAATTAATAATTCCCCCCACCCTTTTGCATCAATCCAGATTTAACCAGTCATCCGTCATCATAATATTATGAAATCATATAAATCAATGGAATGAATATAATGTTGATAAGCAACATAGCTAAATAAGCAGGCATTTGAATTGCGACTGGTCATGTAGTTTGAGTTGTCTTTCTGGTCTTGTACGGATGACATGATGGGACTGAAATAACTTTGTCCACATCTTGATTCCCTGGCTGTGTTCCCAACACTCCCGTCTCAGCCCTGGCCCCGGGTGGGTGTCAGCATCACCATTGTGATGTCACCGCCTTCCAGCCAGTGAATGCACAGAATCTTGGATCTTCTTTTTAATCTGTGCCGGAAATAACTCATGGTCCTCAGGACTGTTCATCCAGGGGCAGAGGATTATAATACTCTGCTCACGGATGCTCTCGAGGTGGAACTTAGTTATTTTTGGAAAGGGAGACCGTGGAGAAATAGGCTTCCTGCTTAAGATATTTTTTAATCGATGAAGCCGTGGCTGTCATTGCTAGCAGTAAAATAATCTGTTGGAATTGTTATGTCCTGAAATCCTTAGGCGATGAGTCATTCTGGCTGAGTTTTGTAAGTGGTTTGCGATTCACCCTGTAAAATATCAGAATGTAAAAATTGTATATGTGTGTATATCTGTATACATGTGAATTTATGCAAATACTTAGTGCCAACATCTCATTTGTTGTACTCCTTTGCATATCTTAGTATATTAAGTCTACACAGTGTATATGGAATAAAGAACTGATGTTTTCTGGACCCAGGCACGGTTGCCACTATCTGATCCATTTAATGTCCTTAAGGTCTGTTCCATGAGATAATTTTAGGTTGCTAGATTCTCTTAATTCTCTTGACTGGTTTTTGTAGTTTTTCTCTTGAACTCTGTCACTTCCTGATAATTGTAAAGAGTTGCCTGTGAGTGGTTTATTTCCTCCGCTTTTCCTGATTTGCTACTGAGGATTTTCCAGGGCTTTAGAAATGACATCATCAAACTTGGTAGATATGAATGTGCAATAAAACATAAATAAGAAAAATCTGAGAGTAGATGCCCTGTGGTGAGTTGTAAGTGGGTGTAGACGTGTGGTTTGACAGTTCCGGGGTGCTGGGCTCACTATGGGTCTGTGAATGAGGCAGACAGCCACATTCTAGACTCCTGTGCTAAGCCTGCACAACGAAGGTGCGGGACAGCCATCCCCGGGGTCTTTTGTCTTGTGTGCTGCAGCTCTGTGCCGGGCACGGTGACTGTTGTATGGCTCATGGGACCCGGGGCCAGGACAGAGCAGGAGGAGGCAGAATCAGACCCAGCCCAGCCCTGCCACTCTGTGCTCTCTCCCTGCAGCCCTGGACTGTGCCTGCTTCCTCCTATATTTAGCTCTTCCCCTGTGGGCCTGTGTGATCTCAAAAAACACAACTGGCTACAAGAGCAGCTGCCGTTGCTCTTGCTGGTCTCTCTGTAGAGCCATTAAGGACTTAAGGCAGAGGCAGCAGCCTGGATTCCCAGCGGCCAGGTGGCCGAGGCCTCCTCCGTGTGGGACTGGAGCCCGGCTTTTGTGCAAGGATCACAAAAGCATGTGTCTGCCAGATAAAGTGCAATGATTAAATTAATGATTTCCCCCCATTTTTCCCACCAGCTTCAACCACTGGAGTTTATATCTGCCAACACATCACAAGTTGCAGGAACAGCATTGTGTTTAAAAACAGAGGCCCTGGGCAGACTGTCACAGATAGAGCATTTTTGCAGATGTTTTCTTTCCCTTTTTCTCGTTTCCCTTCACTCAGTTCTTCTCTTTGGAAGCAGGCTTTCAAGGAATCTTTTGGTACTTTCCAGAACGCCTTTTCTTTTCCTCCATCCTTCATTGTTCTGTGTGAAACTTCATTTTCAAAAGAATGACATGGCCCCCGATGGCTGGGAAAGGTTTAAAAGACCCAGCTCTCTGAATCTCTTTCTCTCTTTCTTTCCCTTCTTTCAAGTGATGATGCCCTGCATCAATTGTCATAGGTAAACTTTTCAGCTTTAATAAAGGGGGTTGACTCTTTTTTTATTTTTTTTAATTTTTAAATTTCATTTTATTTATTTTTTTATACAGCAGGTTCTTATCAGTCATCAGTTTTATACACATCCGTGTATACATGTCAATCCCAGTCGCCCAATTCAGCACACTGGTTGCCTCTTTATTGGGTAGTTAACGTGAAATGGCTGTCCTCATGTCGAGGTGTATTCCTATGACACATAGTCTTTGAACGGATTTGAATAACTTTGCAAAAGGATTTATGCAGGGGCGCGGCCTGCCACGGTGCCCTGTGGGTAACGTCGCTTGTCCGGGCAAATCCTTCTGCGGCCTTCAGTGAAACGGCTTTTTAAAAGAGCCGGATTGTAGCAAGCTTAGTGAATGCTCTCGAATGTCCCTTCCTTTCGCTGGTGATGACCCTGGTGCTGGGTGCCAGGCCGCTCTGTCCCTCATGGAACTCTAGTGCAACTGCGGCTCCCTCCTGGGAGCTAGGGCCCCCTAGATGGGGATTCCACCTGTGGTCTTGGTTTGAATTGCCTTTAGCTTCCCTGGCAGCACAGCAGACCTCCTGGGGCTTAGAGCCGCTTAGAGCCGCTGGCCGGCAGCTCACTGTCCGGAGTGTGACTGGGGCCGGAGCCACGCGGACAGCGGAGGGACGCTGTGGGTTGCTGTGTGTCTTGCACTTCTTAGGCAGCAGTGTACCTGAGAGTTGCTCAGGAGTTCTCAAGCTGTCCAATGCCTTGCTTCAGGTCACGCACACAAGAATGGCTCCAGAAGACGAAGTAAGTCACTGGGGTAAACGGAGGTCAAACCAGAGAGAAGGATAAAGCTGCGCCTCTTTGATAACTCGGGAGTGAAGTGAAAAGTGGCTGAATTGTGTCTGAGCCTTTGGGAGCATTATGTATGTTCCTATGGACGTGGGGAGTGGACGGAATACTAAGATTGACAGATTTATCTTTTGGTTTTTTGGTTCAGAATTTTTAAGTGGCGTATAAATACTATATGATCATTATGGGAAAATAAGGAAAGGTAGGGAAGCAAAAGAAAGAGAAAGCAAACCCCTCCAATCCATAAGGAAGAGACAGTTCCCGTGAATGGTTTCATCGTTATCCTGCTAGGCTTTTCCTGATGCGGGTAGATGGATGTAAGTGGAGCCCCCTCTTGCTAGTGCTGTGGAGCTTGCTTTGTGTGCTTGTGCTTCCTTACTGGTACTTCTGTCACTGTGTACACAGCTGCAACAGCACTCTAAGAGCCATTAGCAGTGATCATCCTCCGCCGCGGGCGCATTGGGAGATGCCAGGTATTTGCCAACCGTGATCTGGGCAGAAGAGTTAATGACTGTATTTGCTTTACTTCAGAGAAAAATCTTTCAACTTGACAGAAACATAGTGATAAAGAGACCTAAATTTCTTCCACCTGCAACACTACTCATGTCAAATATATCAATGAACGTTCATTTTAACAACAGATCTTTACTCGAAAAGCAAATTGCTATAAAAAATGTTTAAATTTCATAAACCTTGAAAAATTATAGAAATTTAAGCCATGGCCTTCCCCTTCTCCACTTGAATGTGGGCTGCGCTTAGTGACTCGCCTCCGAAGGATGGACTGTGGGAAGAGGGGAGAAGCCTGGCAAACATTGCCCCAGCCCAGGGATCCAGGTCAGCATCAACAGGGGCAAATCATGTGGATGGTTTGTACCCTTGATGTGATGGGAATGGCATTTCTGTGATCTTCCTCTCCAAAAACATAACCTCAGTCTGTTCAGGGAAAAACATTAGACACATCCCAACTGAGGCACATTCTACAAAATCCCTGCCCCATACTCCTCAAAACCGCCACGGGCATCAAAAAAGGGGAAGTCTGAGAAACTGTCACAGTCTAGAGGACCCTAAAGAGACACTATGACAATGTCATGTGGTGTCCTGGATGGGATCCTCAAACAGAAAAAGGACACTAGGTAAAAACTAAAAACATCTGAGTAAACTATGGACTTCAGTTAATAATAATATACCAATATTGGTGCATTAATTGAACAAATATACCAAAGTATGTAAGGTGGTAACCGCTAGGAAACTGGGTGAGCGGTATAAGAGAACTCTCTGCTATCTTTGCAGCTTTTCTATAAATCAAAAACAATTTAAAAATCATTTACTTAATTTTTTTAAAAATGTAAGTTATAAATTCTCATGGTATTTTTTAAATGAGAATCTTTAAAATAAGAAGAAAGAAAAAAATTGATACAGTTCTTAAAAGTAGCAAACCTCCAGGGCCCTTCCTGTACACACTTGCCATGAGTATCATTCTCAAACTTACCTCCAGGGGCAGGGGAATTGTTAAGCTTTAGAATTTACTCTTTTTTTTTTTTTTTTAAATCTAGATTTAGTTGTTTTTTAAAAATTTTCTTTATTTTGGTTGCATTGGGTCCTTGTTGCTGTGCACGGGCTTTCTCTAGTTGTGGCGAGCGGGGGCCACTCTTCATTGCGGTGCGCGGGCTTCTCATTGCAGTTGTGGTGGCTTCTCTTGTTGGGCATGGGCTGTAGGCGTGTGGGCTTCAGTAGTTGTGGCATCGGGCTTTAGTAGTTGTGGTATACGGGCTCAGTAGTTGTGGCTCATGGGCTCTAGAGCACAGGTTCAGTAGTTGTGGCGCGTGGGCTTAGTTGCTCCGCAGCATGTGGGATCTTCCCAGACCAGGGCTCGAACCCATGTCCCCTGCCTTGGCAGGCAGATTCTTAACCATTGTGCCACCAGGGAAGCCCTAGAATTTACTGTTTCTGCTATCTGTATTGAAATGCACAAAGACATTCTCTTTGAATTTCCCCTGAAATCTGCAGGTTAAGGTGAGGTGGCTGTGAGGGGCTGTTTGGGATGTCCTTGGCACTCTGGTTCCCAAATCTTCACTGAACTCTCTGAAGGAGGCCTTTGTGGCGAGCTCATTTTTTTTTGGAATTTTCTATGACAAGTACAACAAAAGAAGTATGTATCTAGTAGAAATCCTTTGTAAAGAGCTGAATTGGTTTTATGGGGCAGACTCTGCAGTGTGTATGAAAGAGAGTCTTAGTTTGCCCTCTTCTCGCCCCACTGCCTGGTGCTTAGGGGCCCTAGTGTTTATAGTTCTGTCATGTGCCCATGAATAGGACAGAGAACTTCTTTGATTTCCCCTTCCCATCATAGCTTTACAAGACTTCTTAGGTGTGGGCAGATAGGAATTCTTTTTGAAAGGGTTGGAATTTTTCAGAAAAGAGTGTTTAGCTGCTTCTGAGCAGACTGAGTGTCCAACAGAAGCCATATCCATACCAAAGTGTAGGGTGTAAGACTGGCCTTTCCAAGGTCCATTTCTGCCCCTATTACCGAGTCCAAGGTCAGACAGCTCACCACATGACAAGCCAATAAATCAAGAAACAACTTGTTGGGGCAAGGAATAGCCACTTTATTTGGAAAGCCAGCAGACTGAGAAGAAGGTGGACTAGTGTCCCAAAGAACCATCTTAACTTGAGTTAGAATTGAGGCTTCTTTTATAGGGGAAGGGGAAGGGGCGTGGCTGGTTGTTGCAGACTTCTTGGTCTCAGGATCCTTTGTTCTTGCAGCTGTCTGCACAGGTCAGGTCACCATGCCCGTAAATCTCCAGCAAGACAAATGTTATTCTCTGTTCTGTAACTTTTTATCTCTGTATGAATAGAAAAGTGTTAGACCCTTAAAGGTCAGAGCCTTGAGAATGGGCTCTCCTGTATATTTCAGGCTATAGGCAACATTCCTAACTTGTAGCAAAAACAATAAAATACAAAGGCTAAAGTCAAAGAAACAGGTCTAATATGGAGGCAGATTTGTTCTTCCTTATTACAGCAGTAGCAAAATGCAAGGAAGTTTTCCCAATTAACTGCCACATCAGTCAAACTCTACAGAAATATAAGAGTATTAATACAAAGGTGAAAGTAAAAGAAACATCCAGTATGGAGTCAGATTTGTTGTTCCCTTATTACACCCCAAGATGCCAGCCCTTAAGCCTTGAAGGCCCTTCCTGTGTCTGGCCCAGCCCTGGCTGCTGGATATGCGGCACCTGCAGGCATTCTCTCCAGGGCCTCTTTTCTGTAAAAATCTTTAAGTTCACTAATTTTTTTAACTACTGTTAGCCAGCTCTATGTAAATTTATCCTTTTCTCCAATGGTAATCTTTGTCCTTAATATTTTAACTGAAGGGTATTATTCGTACATACATCTGCTAAATGAACAAATACAAACAAAGGATTCTTCTAGAATATGTATAATAACCCTCTTGCCCCTTTTGATACCAACCAGCTATTTTGTGGCTAAGGAATTGTCTTTTTGCCAGTGGGCAGCGGTGTCCGTCCATTCTCATTTGTAGTTGGGGGCCTGTGACTGGCGGGCAGGGCAGCATATCTTGATGTAATGAGCATAGACTGTTCTGAAATCAGACTCTTGGGTTTACATCCCAACTCAGTTTTGGACAACTTCTTGAACTTTTTTGTGCCTCAGTTAATCATCTAAAAATGGGAGCGTCATAAAAATAGAAAAATATCTCCTGTAAAGGGCTTAGAACAGTGCCTGTTACATAGTATATATCCTTGTCCTCCCAGGAGTTCTTAAATAAATGTATGAGACTTCTCTCTAAAAAGAAACTAGTGTCCCTACCACCGGTGCAGCATTTAAAGGGCAGGACTTTATTTTAATGGTTAAAAAGATGAAGAGAATAAATAGTAGAGAGAACCATATGGCCGGGTGGGCCCCGGGGGAAAGGTGTCTGGTGAAGTCTGCCACTCCACTCCAAACACATTCACTTAAGTTTCACTAATGTGGCAGTTGTGGGCAGGAGGATACTTTTACATATCAAATGAACCCCATTGCTGAGTGATGCATGGCTGCATTTGCTTTGAATTTCATGCCTGGTGGCTTCTTTTTTTTTTTTCTTTCCTTCTGGTTTTATACAGTCACTGAAGAAAATTAATAGCGAATTGGACACTATTAAATTCATATGGGGGAACTGAGTACCACCTAACAATAGTACTATTCTGGGATGCAAATTCTTCCTTTAGCGGACACAATCGACTCAGTTCTTAACCTTAGAGCCTGGCCAGTACCTCCACCAACAGAACTCCTGTTGAGGTCCAGGGGGGCTCTGAGCACGGAGGAATCACCCAGCTGCACAGGGGATTCAGCCTGTGAGTTATAGTCATATGGGTTCCATGTGGCTGAGGGGGCAGAGGGTGGGGGGTGGGGCTGGGAAACATGTATGCTGTGCTGGGAGGTCACAGTTCCCACCCCCTGCAGCATTTTAGGACTGTATGCTAGTTCATCCTACTCATCCTTTGTCCTCAGATGTGTTCTCCGTCAGTTATTGAGGAGGAACTGATGCTCTTGTATTTCTCTAGGAAGAGTTATTAATACTCTAATATTTCTGTATAGTTTGACCCATGTGGCAGTTAACTGGGAGAACTGCCTTGCATTTTGCTACTGGTGTAATAAGGAAGAACAAATCTGCCTCCATATTAGATCTGTTTCTTTGACTTTAGCCTTTGTATTTTATTGCTTTTGCTACAAGTTAGGAATGTTGCCTATAGCCTGAAATATACAGGAGAGCCCATTCTCAAGGCTCTGACCTTTAAAGGTATAGCACTTTCCCATTCATATAGAGATTAAAAGTTGCAGAACGGAGAATAACGTTTAGTCTTGTTGGATGTTTATGGGAACATGGTGACCTGACCTACACAAGAACAAAGGATTCTGACCCCAAGAAGTTTGCAACAACTAACCACGCTCCTCCCTCACCTTGCCTTTAAAAGTGCTTTGCTCTGAAGCCCTTCAAGGAGTTCGGGGCTTTGGGGGCACAAGCCACTCGTCTTCTTGCATGGCCCTGCAATAAACCTTTCTCTGCTCCAAACTCCGACGTTTGGGTTTGTTTGGCCTCTCTGTGCATTGAGCACACGAAGTTGGCATTCGGTAACACTGGTCCAGTAAAGCTGGAAGTCAAGGGCTCTGCAAGATAAGGTCTCAGAGCACCTAGAACTTACTAAAACCCACCTACCTTGCATTTGTTCAGATCCAAAATTTATTTCGCTCTTTGTCCCACTTAAGAAATAAAAGGAAAGCCGGACAACTACTCCTCTCAATAATGATCTGGGCCTCTCAGCTTTTACACAGTGAACCCTTTCTTTGCTCTCATAGTGTTTTCTTTCTCCTCCCCGTTCTTGTAGCAAATGACACTAAAAATTATGCATTATCAAAGGAAGTCTTTGATAGCTGCCTTACTTCTCCAGACTTGCACTTTTTAAAAAATAAATTTATTCATTCATTCATTCATTCATTTATTTATTTTTGTTTTTGGCTGCGTTGGGTCTCTGTTGCTGCGTGCGGGCTTTCTCTAGTTGTGGTGAGCAGGGGCCACTCCTCGTGCGCGGGCTTCTCATTGTGATGGCTTCTCTTGTTGCGGAGCACAGGCTCTAGGCATGCGGGCTTCAGTGGTTGTGACACGTGGGCTCAGTAGTTGTGTCTCGTGGGCTCTAGAGCGCAGGTTCAGTAGTTGTGGCGCACGGACTTAGTTGCTCTGCAGCATGTGGGATCTTCCCGGACCAGGGCTCAAACCCATGTCCACTGCATTGGCAGGCAGATTCTTAACCACGGCGCCAACAGGGAAGTCCCCGGACTTGCACTTTTTATTCAAGGTTTTCTTAAAATTGCATCTTGCAAGATACCATCCTTATGTTCAGGACAGATTTGTTGTCTCATCTTTAAGTTGTGTTCATTTTACTGTGCATGAGTTGATTTTTATAATTTAAATCTTCACGGTAACCTCATCACCCTTGAGTTGCTTTATATGAGAGAGCTCTAAAGCCAGACTGCCAAGGTTTGCATCCTGACTCTGTCACTGGGGCTTATGACCTTGAGCACATCATTCACTTCTGAGCTTCAGTATTACCATCTGTAAAATGGGGATACCTGCTCATAGGTAGGGAGATGAATGAGTTAATTTACATAAGGTATGTTTAATATTGTTATTTTCACTGTAATACCTCAGATTTTTCAAGTTTAGCTAATGCTTTGGTTAAATTTTGGTCAAAGGAGAATTCACATAGCAAAAATGCATCATTTTTCCCATCAAATTAGGTAATTTAATCCATGAAACATTAGCAGGGAGTTTGAGATTCCTTGAGGTTCTCTAATGACTCTTAATGTTATTATCTGCAAAAGCATGTCCTGTTGTTTTTTTCATTCGTCCATTTATGTATTCATCATTCCCTGTTCACGTCTTTATAACTCCTGGAATGGGGGAGGTGATTTAACAGTTGTTTGGAGGAGAAAGTGACAAAAGATACATCATAGGAAGGAGCTTAGACAGCAGCCACCTGCAGCCATGGGTTTAACCCAGATAGGCAGTGAGCTGACAATTAAAAGATCAACTGGCTATTGAAAGAACAAAGAACCCTTAAAGGAAAGCTTCTGCTGTGAGTACTAACCAATGCAGGGCGATGGGGTATAGTTCACAGCTGCTAGTGGCTCTTGTGGATTTGTTGATGGTGCCGTGGCCCATATGGTGCTGACCCCTCTGAGAAATCACGCGAGGCAGAGCCACGGGGCTTCTCTTTTACATACTGGCCTCGGGAGGCATGTACAGTTGTGATCCTCACCTGTTCATTCCATGAGTGACGGACCCAATACCTCTCCCTTCCAAGATACGACAGTACCTGGAAACAGCCTTTGGGCTAAGGTTCAATGTACCCCTTTTTTTTTTAAACTCCTCTGAGTTAGAATTTTTTCTTTTCTTTACTGAGCAGCCAAAGTGCACCACAGAGATGCACTGAATCTCATTTCCTACGCTGAAATCTTGTTAACCAATTTTTTTTTTAATCTGGCCCTGTTGTATTTGCATGATATGTAGATTTTCATTCAGCTTTTCCAGTCTTTTCACAGCTTCCATTCTGCCAAGGAAGGCTTTTATTTGATTCCCCCTTGAAGCAACTTTATGGAAATCAAGGGCTTGGGATAAGGATGGGCTCAAGTGGGTGAGGGGCTCATTGTCCTCTGCCCACAGAGGGGATGGCTCTTGTGATGCAGATGAACAGGCTGAGCTGTCCTAAGGGGACCAGGTGTCATTTGAGGGGGTCCCCTTGGCTCCCTCCTGGAGGCCAAAGGGAGCACGTTCCCTGCTCTAATCTCCACCGTGTGCGGAATGTCCCGTAGGAAAGCTAGACAGAATGTTACAGTGCGCAGCCTAAGACTGTGGTTTCTTTAGAAACACGTCCAGGTAACCTGCTGTATTTCTCGGTGAGACTGAAAGCACGGAGAGAGATCCCTTAGAACATAGCTACGGGGCCTTAGAACTGGCAAGTCCAAAGGTGTGATGGTTTGTACGTAGCAGAAATGTCTTCTCTACTTGCGTTCAAAAAGTGTGTGTCTGTGTGAGAGAGAGGAAAATCAAAAACAAGTGTGGGTCATGGCTTGGAGAGGTAGACACTTAGGAAAAAATGGTTTTTCTCACTAATTTGCCTGCCTTCTTTGGTGGATAGGGTAATATACATATTTTGGTTTCCCTTCATTTAAAAAGAAATTAGTTACTGGTAGGAATTATTCAGTAAAATATTATATATGCCACTACTTTCTTTAAAAGACTACCTTGAATGCGATGTAACCTCTGATTACAGGTTAGCTTTTGAGATGAAAAGTATGAATCTCCTTTAGTACGACTCTTGAACTATCAGACTGTTGGGCTCAAAATCAAAATGCCCCATAATGCTGTTTATTTGATGTTCACTCCCTTTTTGTCTTTCATTGAGTTTTTGTTGTTGTTGTTGTCATTAATATGCCTGTCTTCAACTACAATGTCTGTCTCAGATTAATGATGCTAAATGTATTATATATATTTTAGGGGTGGGGTGAAGTGGGGATGCTGAGGTTAAGAAAGGTTATGTAAGTAACCCAAGGTTAAGGAGGTGATAAGTAGGAAAGCTCAGATTCAGAAGCCAATTACCAGGCTCATTCGAATTATAGATATTTAGGAGTAAATGAGTTTAGGACTGCTAGTTATATGTGGCAATTTCAACACACATGTTACCTCTCCCCCTTTCAAACGCCACAAGAAAATGATAGTCAAGGAATACAAAAAGGGCATAAAGCCACAAAGGAGCGGAAAACTAGGAAGAAGCCAAAGAAATGCCAAAGCTGACAGAGGAACGGGATGGTTCTGCAGATTAGAGGGCGCCACCCCCAGCCAGTGTTGGAGGGTGGTGTGCGGCAGGGACAGGCCATCAGAAGCTAGCCAGCCCACATCACAGAGCAGGTACCTTTGAAGAAGGGCTGGTGGAGTGAGCTGTGGTGGAGCAGCCATCTTCAGAGATCTGGGATGCTTCCAAGATACTGCTTTTGAGTAAACGCCCACAGTGGCCGCCGCCACCCCACCCAGGCTCTGCCCCGGGACTGGGTCTCCTCTGTGTCCTGTAGCTGAGTCTTCTCCCCAGTCGTGGCCACCCCACACCCACCAAAACATCTTAGAATTAATAAATGAAATCAGCAAAGTTTCAGGACACAAGATTAATATACAGAAATCAGTTGCTTTTTCATAGACTAATAATGAACTACCATAAAGAGAGACTAAAAAATAACAATCCCGTTTAAAATTGCATCTAAAAGAATAAAACATTTAGGAATAAACAGGAGGTGAAAGACCTATACTCTGAAAATTATAAAACACTGATGAAGGAAATTGAACATGATACAAAGAAATGGAAAGGTATCCCGTGCTCTTAGATTGGAAGAATATTGTTAAAATGGTCATACTACCCAAAGCAATCTACAGATCAAATGCAGTCCTTATCAGAATACCCATGATGTTTTTCTTAAAATTCCTGTGGATCCACAGAAAAACCAAAGTTATCAAAGCAATCTTGAGACTAAAGAACAAAGTTGGAGGTATCGCCCTCTCAGACTTCAGACTATGCTACAAATCTGCAGTAATCAAAACAGCATGGTACTGACATGAAAACAGACATATAGATCAATGGAACAGAATAAAGAGCTGAGAAGTAAACCCGCACATTTGTGGTCAGTTAATTTATGACAAAGGAGGCAATATACAGTGGAGAAAAGACAGTCTCTTCAATAAGTGGTGCTTGGAAAACTGGACAGCTACATGTAAAAGAGTGAGATTAGAACATTTCCTCACACTATATGCAAAAATAATGTCAAAATGGATTAAAGACCTAAATCCTGTAGACCATAAAATTCATTGAAGAGAACATAGGCAGTACACTCTTTGATGTAAGTCATAGAAATATTTTTTTTGGCTCTGTCTCCTGAGGCAAAAGAAATAAAAGCAAATATAATCAAGTGGAACCTAATTAAACTTAAAAGCTTTTGCGCAGCAAAGGAAACCATCGACAAAACAAAAAGACGTTCTACCGAATGGGATAAAATATCTGCAAATGATATGGCTGATGAGGGGTTAATAATGAAAACATATAAACAGCTTATCCAACTCAATATCACAAACCAAACAACCCAATTAGAAAATGGGCAGAAGACCTGAATAGACATTTTTCCAAAGAAGATATACAAATGGCTAACCAGCACATGAAAAAAAGGCTCAACATCACTAATTATTAGAGAAATAGAAATCAAAACAACAATGATAGATCACCTCATACCAGTCAGAATGGCCATCACCTAAAAGCCCACAAATAACACATGTTGGTGAGGATGTGGGTAAAAGGGAACCCTCCTACACTGTTGGTGGGAATGTAAATTGGTGCAGCTACTATGGAGAACAGTATGGAGGTTCCTAACAAAACAAAAAATAGAACCACCATATCATCCAGCAATTCCACTCCTGGCTGTATATCCAGAAAAAACAAAAACACTAATTAGAAAAGATACCCAGACCCCGGTGTTCATAACAGCACTATTTACAGTAGCCAAGACATGGAAGCAACCCGAGTGTCCATCAACAGACGAATGGGTAAAGAATGGGTACATATATATAATCGAATATTACTCAGCCATCAAAATGAATGAAATTCTGCCATTTGCAGCAATATGTTTGTACCTAGAGAATGTTATGCTTAATGAAATAGGTCAGACAGAGAAAGACAAATACTGTATGATATATGTGGAATCTAAAAAATAAAAGAAAACACCAGACTCACTGCCATAGAAGACAAACTACTGGTAACCAGTGGGGAGAGGAAAGCAGGGAGGGTCAGAGTAGGGGATTAAGAGATACAAATTATTTTGTATGAAATAGATAGGCAACAAGGATATATTGTACAGCACAGGAAATTATAGCCATTATCTTGTAATAACTTTTAATGGAGTGAAATCTGTAAAAATACTGAATCACTATGCTGTATGCCTGAAACTAATATACTATAAATCAACTATACTTAAAAAAAAAATTTTGAAGGACTTAGCCTCGTCTGGAGAGGCGGTGAATATTCCCGCTGGACATGATGTTTGCACTGAGTCTGGAACAATGAATAGGAACGTCAAGTGAAGGAGAGTGGGAGAGGTGGCAGGCAGAGGAGGCAAAGGCGTGTGAGTGAGCAGATTTATGAGAGAAGAGCCTAGACAGAGATTGGATGATAGCATTGAGGACTTTAAAGGAGAAGATGGTTTGATGGATGGAAGGGGAGACAGGAGGATAGGCTTTCAAACGGGTAAGCATGAAGACAGAGGCAGAATCAGAGAGGACAGCCTGGCTGAGAAGACGCCGGGGAGGAATGACAGAAGAAACCCAGGAGCAAAGAGCTGGGAGATGCCTCATTCTGAATGGGGTCGCCCCAGCCGTCTAAGAAGTAGAGGGTCCCAGCCCAGGGTGGGTGGCCAGTGGTGCAAACATGGCAGCGGACTGCTAGGGCAGAGACTGGAAGGTGGGTGCTGGCTTTGCCGGCAGACGCCGTGGAGTCCTGAGTAAGAGTGGTAGTGTGGAAGAAAGTGAGCGGTGGTTGAGGACTGCTAGTCGTTGAGGAAATGGGAAGAGAGAGGGTGATAACTTGAGGAATAGTAATTTTCCCTGGAGGCGGTGGGGTGAAGCTGCTGGGGTGAGTGAAATGGTCGTGCCTTGTATCTGTGCCAGAGACCCGTCCACTTCCAAGAACTACCAGCCCTTCCTCTCACCGACCTTCTGTTTCCTCCCCAGTTTAAAAAATATATACTTCACATACAGTGAAACTCACCCCTTTTAAAAGGTGTACAGTTCTCAGAGTTTTGACAGATGAGTGTGTTATGTAGCCACTACCACAATCAAGGTGTGGGGTAGCTCCATCACCCCGGAAAACTCCCCTGTGCACCCCTGTAGACAGCCCCTGCCGTCACTGCTCTGTCATCTGTCCCTAGAGCACCTACTAAAGTGTGAGAGCAGCACACACACACTTTAGGATTTTTAGTTGTCACGTATTAGAATTAATAATTGGATGCACTTAATCTGGGCTCTCAGTTTTATCCTGAAAAGGGGTTTTGTTTGTTTGTTCACTCTTTCTTCCTAAAATAATTTGAAGCTCTTTTGATTTATGTCACGGGTTTCATCAGATGCCTAACAAGGAACCGATTTGAGCATTTTTGCCAGTCACTTTTTTTTTTCTTTTTAACATCTTTATTGGAGTATAATTGCTTTACAGTGGTGTGTTAGTTTCTGCTGTATAACAAAGTGAAACAGCTGTACATACACATATATCCCCCATATCCCCTCCCTCTTGCATCTCCCTCCCTCCCACCCTCTAGGTGGTCACACAGTACCGAGTTGATCTCCCTGTGCTATGCGGCTGCTTCCCACTGTTTTACATTTGGTAGTGTATATATGTCCATGCCACTCTCTCACTTTGTCCGGTAACTTCTTGAAGTGGGTTCTTAATGTATCAAGCTGATGATAAATAACTCCTCAGGGTAAATAACTCTTTTTTTTTCAATCTATGTTTAATTTCACTGGAGCCCTGCAGGTTTGTAATAGTTAACCAGACTATAGCCAGAGTTATCCATGAAAAACAAAGGCTCGTTTCCTATTTTATAAGTCTAGGACTAAGTCAGTAATTCACCTTTTAGTCCTTAAAATAGTCAACTTGCTCTTCTAGCCCTGCCTGGCCTAAAAGGGAAATTATGTCAGTCTTTATCTCATTTGGTTGCAAGAAGTAAAACGTAAATGATCTCCCTTTTAAGATGTAGCCAGTATTCATTAGCGGCTTTAGGTAATATTTTCCTTGAGTGATACAAGTGCCATTTTTCTTTGTTGACCTTAACCTGTTTTCTACTTTCTGAATAACATTCTCTATTCCTTCAGAAATTACTGTGGCAGAAAATGTTAGCATAACCCAAAGCCTTTGGAATACCTGTGGCTTTTTTCAAGCTTACAAACGTTTGATATGGTATGTTTCTTTTTAACTGAAAACTGTAAGTCAGAAAGATTGGCCAGAACCACTAAGGCGACATCAAAAAGGGATAGAAGCAGTTTTACATGTGGGGTGAAAAAAATCAATTTTATAACTGTACATCTTGGAGAACGGCCCAGGCAGCAGTTCAATAGGAAATAAGTGAATAACACCTGGGGCTTTGCATGGACCACTTGCTCTGCATGGATTACTGGTGTGAAAGGTTGCTAAAATCCAGGAGCAGAGCATGTATAAACATTTGGGTGATTGCACCCTCTGTTTTGTATGGGTCGGACCACATCTGAGTGTTCAGTTTGGGTCCTTAACGGAAGACAGCACTTAAAAAGTCTGGTTGCAGTGAAGCATTTTTACTTCTTTTAGCAGTGCTCACTCACGTGTCCAGAAGGATTCTCGCGAAGCAGTGAGCTTGCTGTCACTGGCAGCGTTCAGACTAGAGTACATGCTTCGTGAGTGGGGAGTTTTTCTGGATTATTACCCCACTCCTGAGACAGTGCCTGGCACACAATTGCTGAGTGTATAAATAAGAGCCTAATGGCCGTCTCTTAGGAAGAATGTCCTCGGGGGTCCCTGTGCTAGGTGGACAGGAGGGCCTCAGAGTGCACTCCTCCAGGGAGATTGTGTGCATTTAGATCTCTGTGGGGCCCTGACTTTATGTGAAAGAAACGATTAGCTGATAACATAGTAAACTAAGCTGTAGTATTATAGGAGATATGATTTGGACTCAGCAGCTTAATGACCTTGTATCCATTTTTTATCGGCTGATCCATTTTGCTTTAGACTCTTAGGTGCTTTCATGACATCATCGTGACAGGGTGGTCTTTGCCCAGCCCCCTGTTCTCCGAGATGAATCCGGCTCGTCTGAGTGGCTGATTAGCTCACCTCCGCTGCCTTTAATCCGTCAGAGGAGGTGACCTTCCCAGCTGGAGGAAAACTGTTCAGTCTCGGTTCTTCAAGTTGCCAGGTTCCTTTTTTAACAGTTTCTAAGATGGCGAAACTCTCTCCAGTGATGCCAAACTCAACTCTGGGGCTCCCGCGCGGCTTATGAACTAGTGAGAAGCAGAATGGGAGGATGCAGTAGTAGAAAATGACAGGCTAAAAGTGCATCTGATTTGAAGGCAAAAACAATGGATCACATCTGGGGGAATCCTGCGCCAGAGGCACTGGTACGTCTTCAAGGAGCAGATACACAAGCTGAAAGACACCCACCCTGTCCTTGGTTCCCTTCTTGTCATGCCCTGCTCTCTTCCATTGCAGAGCACCAGAACTACTTTGGAATCGATGAGAACCTCGGCCCTGTGGCAGTCAGCATCCGGAGGGAGAAGGTGGAAGACCCCAAGGAGAAAGAAGGCTCCCAGTTCAACTACCGGGTGGCCTTCAGGACGAGCGAGGTACTGGACGCTCATGGTGTCTGTCCTGGGCTGGGCCTTGGGGTCGCTGCTTGGTTAAGGTGTTGCTTTCATTGTCAGCGCTGATCACAGCAGTTCAGGTGACCGCAAGGGCTTAAACTGTTTTGTTCCAAGTAGAAAATTTGAAGACCTGTGATGGATGTCAAGTGGCAGTGGTTTGACTACCACCTTACAGGACAGAAGGGATAAAATGATCAAAATGCAAGGTTTTCGGGCCTGAAGCAGAGGACAAACTTGAACTGTATGATTCATGTTAGAATTGAAGGACGCCTTTAGCGTCGAATGCAGAACACCAGGAGGCTGCCCGTGGGGTGGGTGTTGGCTTAGCGTGTCTGTAGGTCCAGCAGCTCCGTGGCCCTGCACTTGGTCCCGCCAGCACCCAGGCTACCTCCCCGCTGGTCTTGCTTTGAGTGAAAAGTGCGACTGTTATACACCATATGGCCGATGCGTGGAGCCATGTAGGTGGGGATGTTGATTTACATGAAGAACTAGATCTGGCCTGCACTTCAGATTTTATCCTCTTGACCACTGTAATTAAATGGGAGTGTGTCGGCCACACGGTCCAGAATGTGATTCCTTCTGGATCAGAGTGCAGAGAGCCCCTCGCCGGCCCTGCCCCAGCCTGGCACTTTGGTGCCCGCTGCCTGTGCACCGGGCTCTGTGCCGTAAAGAGGAAAGGAAGCCCTCTCTGGAGGTGACATATTGTAAGTTACGGACCTGCAGCGTCCCGTTCAGTAGCCACTAACCACGTGTGACTATTTAAATTTAAGGTAATTGAATAAAATAAAAACTGTGGTTCCGCGGTCACACCTGTCACAGGTCAGGCGCTCAGCAGCCACTCGGGGCTGGTGGCTCCCGTATCAGCCACTGCAGATGGAGGACGGTCTCATCGCTGCAGAAAGTCCTGTTGCACAGCGATGCCCCGGCGCAGTGTGCAAACGCTAGGCGCCGTCGTGACCGCTACGGCTGCTTTGTAACAAGAGTCGGAGGGGCGGGGTTAGAACCAGGCCTCTCGGCTGGCCGTGCTGGGCCTCCTCTCTCTGCGTATTTGACCCGGGCTTAGATGACATGTGTCAGAATAGTGGCACGAGGCTTTCACGACGTGTTTGAGGACATATCACAGATCAGGAGGCAGAGTCCGGTGGCGGTCTTTCCAGCCCTGGGTCACCTGCCCACGGGGGTCACGGGATCACCCCACTCAGCCTCGGGAATTGCCAGCGATGGAAAGTTAAATAGGAAAAGTGGAAGAAAGGAAGATGATGTAGAGAAAAATGGGAGAAAGAAAACGGAAGGATGGAGGAGGTCGTTTCCGATCGTGCTGGGAGTGACTTAACGTCCCCCGGCGGGGCTTTATCTCACTCCTCCTCGTGCTTCACACGCGTCTGGTTATATCAGCCCCTCCTGGCTCCTTCCCGACCCCTGAGTCCTTCGGTTGTTTAAAGACTGACTGTTGAGTGTTGAATTTGCTTCTTCAGATCGAGAACTTTTAGCCTCTTTTGCCCCACTCCAAAAAGAGCCTTAGCTTTCTTCCTCTTTTTTTAAGGCAACTAAAAAGTTATGCTTTAAAGAGGTAACCAGGAGTAAGCGTTAACCGGAATGTTGTATTTTGCCCCTGCAGCTGACAACCCTGAGAGGAGCGATTTTGGAAGATGCCATACCCTCTACCGCCAGGCATGGGACCGCACGAGGACTCCCTCTCAAAGAAGTCCTGGAATACGTCATTCCAGAGCTGAGCATCCAGTGCCTGAGGCAGGCCTCGAACTCACCCAAGGTCTCGGAGCAGCTGCTCAAGCTTGATGAGCAAGGGGTGTGTATCACGTGGGAGACTGTAAGTGTGCGGGACTTTGTGTCCATGTTTCTGAATGTTTTGGAGTTTTCCCATCCATCTGCCTTTGGGGTTCATTTATTTTTAATGCCTTAAAGCATTTTCTCTCCAGTTTTTCCCGAATATGCCTCTATACTAGTTAAGTAACATGATGCCTTTAATGATAAGTGCAATGCACCTCCTGCTGAGTTGTGACTTGCATTGTTTTTACCAGGGTTTCGGTATGTCCCAGCCAGCAGGAGCAGATCTGATTCATGATTATTAGAGACTGCTGGTGTATTTTCCCAGGGTGTAAAGAACTCACGTTGGGGCTTTCCCTGAACTAACATTTATTCTTGTCTGCTATGTGCAAAGTGTCATGCTAACAGATGGCAGTGTATCAGGAGGCTTGAAGCTAAGACTTGGTCCCTACCCTTGGGGCCATTAAGACAGAGAACACCACGGCCGTTAGTGTGGTCATGGGTCACGGAGACGTAGATATACAGTGTGTGCTCTGGGAAAAGAGAAAGTAACATCTGAAGGAGGTGGTGTTGTAACTGGGCCTTTAGACTCGAGTAGAATTCCAACAGGGAGATACGAGTAGTTGGCTCTTTTAGAAACTATGGCCAGTTTCTTTACAAGAGAAGGACACACGCAGGGAGGTTAGGAGTTAAAACAACAACAATTACAAAATATGTTGAGGCTGGAGTGGATGCTGGGCTAAGGAGTTAGCACTGGATCGAGGAGGTGGTAGGGAACATTCAAGGTTTGCCGGTAGGATGTGACACGCTCGTAGCCGTAATTTAGGACGATTATTCTGGTAGAAGGGAACTGGACAGTCTGGTGAAGGTAGAGGCTGATGATGGCCTGGAGCTCAATTATGTGATCATTAATAGCATCCGGGAGAGAATTAATGATGGACAGGATTTAGGTGGTGGCCCAGAAGATGGAAAGAAGCCTTTTAACTTCAGATGCAAGATAATTTGGAGGCGAAACTGAGTGGTCGGTGCCCAAGGGTATGCAGCTTATTTTAAATGAGTGGATTTGCTTTTAAATACATGCTTTGCAGAAAGAAAAAGACAATTGTGATGTCCTTCCAGAATTTTCCAAGGACAATTCTGTCTCATGTTTTGGAGGGAGTATGCGGGATTTCTTGGTGGACCCAGTAACACACTCCCTGTGGTATATTGGTGAAGTATTTGATACTCAGATGGCTGGAATTCTAAGAGATGAAGTTGTAATTGCGCTAGCAAATTAACACTGCATTCTCAGCCAGAGGAAGCAGGCACTGTGACATTCAGAGTGGATAATCCTGCAGTCTGTCTTTCTCAAGAATGAAGGCTGATATATTAAAAACAACAACTAAACCAAAGCAAAACTTGAACCCTGAACGATTGACTGCTAAAATCCCACAGAAGAGTTCATCAGGGTCATCACTGGTAAAGTGCTTTTAGAATGGTCATGAGGCAGTTGAGGAAATCCTGTTGTCATGGAGGGACAGAGGGGGTGTGTCGCTGATGGTCCAGGGACTCAGAGTTCAGGAGGGCTTGGGGGGAAGGATAGCATTTGTCACCGAACCAAACTTGGATCCACTCACCTGCACGTAGGCGCAGTAAAGTCAATCTCCTGACACCGGGTTTGGGTGAAGGAAAGTGCAGCGTTTATTGTAAAGTCACCAGTACAGGGAGAATGGGTGGCTTGTGCTCAAAAACCCCAAACTCCCCGAAGGGTTTCAGCAGAGCATTTTTTTTTTCTTTTTTAACATCTTTATTGGAGTATAATTGCTTTACAATGGTGTGTTAGTTTCTGCTGTATAACAAAGTGAATCAGCTATATGTATACGTATATCCCCATATCTCCTCCCTCTTGCGTCTCCCTCCCTCCCACCCTCCCTATCCCCCCTCTCTAGGTGGTCACAAAGCACCGAGCTGATCTCCCTGTGCTATGCAGCTGCTTCCCACTAGCTAGCTATTTTACATTCGGTAGTATATATAAGTCCATGCCACTCTCTCACTTAGTCCCAGCTTACCTTTCCCCCTCAGGATTGCTGGGTTGTATGGTAGTTCTATTTTTAGTTTTTTAAGGAACCTCCATACTGTTCTCCATAGTGGCTGTATCAATTTACATTCCCACCAACAGTGCAAGAGGGTTCCCTTTTCTCCACACCCTCTCCAGCATTTATTCTTTGTAGATTTTTTGCTGATGGCCATTCTGACCGGTGTGAGGTGATATACCTCATTGTAGTTTTGATCAGCAGAGCAATTTTAAAGGCCAGGTGAGGGAGGGGAACCCCAGGGTCTGTGATCAGCTCGTGCACAGTTCTCTGATTGGCTGATGGTGGTCAGTCCTTAGGCACCAGAAGGTCTGGGGGCTACGCACTCATGATCATCAAGTAATTTCTTCCATTTGGGGGTGGTTTTAGCATCTGGAAAACAACTCAGGAAATAGGCGTCAGATACTATTATCTGGTCTATTATCTGGGTACTTCAGAGAGGAGCTACAGCAGAGGATATGGGGGAGGGGTCTGTCCTGGGAAGGCCCCATAGGGTCCTGTTCCATTACACATTCACTTCCATGTCATGGAAGAGTCTGGAAGAGAGGTGCCGACCCCCGTGGTCTTAATCCCTTTTATGTTTCTGGTGTGTGTTGCTTCTCCCTTGATTACATGTCCCTTAACCTGCTGGGTAGCAGGTGCCTGGTGGATGAGGTGCTTGGTCCCTCAGGTGTTCCCCAGCCTGGATCCTGACGCCCAAGCCCTGAGAGACGTTACAGCAGCCACAGGTGACTGTCTCCTCACAGAAAGAAGCAGGCACTTCTTGGGATGTCTGTCCGGCAGGATAGGTCCAGGAGCTACGCCGGTGGGAAGCATTGAAGGTTATAAAAATGGCTCTGCCAGGGAATTTTTCTTAAACTAAGCCTTCAGGTACTTTGAATGAACACCTGTTTACAATCTGATGTCAGTGAATTAATTTTGAGAACTGAGTGCTTCTTTTAAGCATACCAGTGCATTTAGAGCTCTAGCTGTATTCATGTGTTTTTCTTTTGAGATTATATTTATTTGACTCTGGTATACTTTAATAATGGTGTACAATATGACATTTTAACCTCCCATAACTCTTAGTGGTATCTAATTTCCATATTACGTCAGCAAGAGCTACTATTTATGTTCATCTCTGAAAGATATTAGACAGCTTTTCTAACATCCTGGTTTCTAAAGGATCCTTAAAAGTTGCCCTAGGGGCTTCCCTGGTGGCGCAGTGGTTGCGCGTCCGCCTGCCGATGCAGGGGAACCGGGTTCACGCCCCGGTCTGGGAGGATCCCACATGCCGCGGAGCGGCTGGGCCCGTGAGCCATGGCCGCTGAGCCTGCGCGTCCGGAGCCTGTGCTCCGCGACGGGAGAGGCCACAACAGAGGGAGGCCCGCATACCACAAAAAAAAAAAAAAGTTGCCCTAACTTGTTGGGGTGTTTTGAGTCCCGGGTTCGCGCCCCGGTCTGGGAGGACCCCCCATGCCGCGGAGCGGCTGGGCCCGTGAGCCATGGCCGCTGAGCCTGCGCGTCCGGAGCCTGTGCTCCGCGACGGGAGAGGCCACAACAGAGGGAGGCCCGCATACCACAAAAAAAAAAAAAAAAGTTGCCCTAACTTGTTGGGGTGTTTTGAGTCTCTTCTGGGTAGTGCTGTCTTTATCTACTTTCCCGATAGAAAATCTTCCCAGGGAGGGGGTGGGCCAGTTTTATGTTACTGGTCTTAATGGGTTTTAATCTTGAAAAAGTACTTTAAAGGACATATTGTCGTTTTCTGCTTTCTTGGAGTTTGGAATCCGTTCCTGGTTTGGCAGTCACTGTGTTTATCTGCTCTGTGCAAGACATGTTGTATCAGTGGGAGATATAGTGGGTATCAGGTCATTCATTCTGTTCTTTACATTTGGTAAGATGTTTTGAGCAGGAAGACTCCATGCCATGGAGAATCATAAGGGAAGTAATTATCAATCAGGACTTTGAAAGTTTTGCTAACTTATCTATATAAGTTCACCTCCCAACCTAAGATTCCATTTTTCCTTTTTTAAAAGACTATCCTAGTTTGTATAACAGGTGAATTCCTAAGATTATATAGGTTGACTTTTTTTTTTTAATTGAAGTGTAGTTGATCTACGTGTCAGTTTCAGGTGTACAGTAAAGTGATTCAGTTATACATATATCTGTATTCCCTTTCAGATTCTTTTCCATTTAGGTTATTACAGTATATTGAACATAGTTCCCTGTGTTTATTTTATATATAGTAGTGTATATCTGTTAATCCCAGACTCCTAATTTATCTTTACCCACTAGGTTGACTTCTTAAAAAATTAATTCAGGTAAATTATGACAGCCCACTAACTTAGAATATTAGGACATCTTTGGATTAATTTGTTCACAGGCCAGTTACCCCTTCTCCTGTTGTCTCCTCACCCAGATGTATGCTCACTCACAGACCAGGTTTACTTGACACGAAGTCAGGCGGATCTAAGTCGATGAGACTGCACGCTTAGAACAGGTGGTTGAGTTGGGAGGATACAGTGGAAGGACCTTCCTGCACACCTGAGTTTATTTTCAAGGCCATTCTGAGGCTCTGTTTTCTGTCACCTTCCTTTAAATTTCAATTTTCTTTTCAATAATGACGGGGCTTCTGGCCTTGGGAACAGAGCACTCAGTTTTTATCCAGTCCCAGGAGGCAAGGGATCGTCTGCCTGTCCGTGCGGGGTCTGTGTGTCCAGCTCTGGGCACGGGAGTAGTATAGCGTTTTGGCAAGTGGGTGTTTTTAGTTTTTGACCATGGTGACACCCAAATGCCAGCCTCGTTCACCCCAGGACAGCGGGACTGGCTGTGATTCGCATCAGCACAGTTAAAGCAAGGTCAGTGGGACGGGGGCGTGGTTAGACTCAGCCTGAGGTGTAGAGGGCTTAGAAACAAAGCCTTGTTCCGAGACAATTGGGGGTTTTAGTTCATGGGCACCTGGAGTCTGTCCTCCCCTTGGGACTGCGATCAGGCTGAAGGGGTGTGCCAGCTTTCTGACGAACCATGGGCAGGAGGGGGTCAGCCTTGGTGTTGCATTTCCATTGATTTCATGAGGTTTATAAGAGTGAGGGAGGTCTCTTCCTTCACACCGTGTCTCATCCTCTTACTGTTTTAGTGGAATCACAGGCCTTGTAGTAAACAGGCCACAGTGGTTTATTCTCAGTCACTGGAGCAGAGCTCTAGGAGCTGGGGCAAGACACCTGGGGGCTTTGAAGTCTAATTTAGCCTCATCCCCTGATTCCCATGGGCCCAGGGCTGTTGGGGTAGAAAGCAAGTCCTGTTGCTGGTTGGGATGTAGACACAGGCTGGTCTGCGATGGCTGGAAGGAGAGGGGTGTGAGTGGATGGCGCCGCGCTCAGCAAGGAAGCTCCGGGGCGTTCAGTTCTCCAGGTATTTGGCCTTTGCCTGAGTCCACAGAGAGCATCAAGTCCACAAGAGTCAGGAATCAGAGAGAAACGGTGCTGGTCCAGGGAGGGCTCTGCTTCCCCCGCATGCGGCTGCCGCGTCCCCAACCCTGGGGCCCCAGACAGCTTTGCTCCGGGCCTGCTCCACAAAGAAGCAGGGGAAGGGTTTCCTGCTGGGGATGACGGGGCTGCCTGGGACAAGCTGCAGGTGTGGCAGGGGCGCGACGTGAGGTGGCACCAGGAGAGGTGGCACCAGGAGAGGTGGCAGGGCTCTAGGGAAGCGGCAAGCAGGGGGACAGACAGGGCGGTAGCCCTGGGACAGTGTGCTCCCAGGATGCGGGTGGTGGTACGGCCGCCCCTGCTGGGTGTGGAGGACGTGTGGGCAGGGGGCCATGGGGCCCTGGGCACCTGTGCCTGCTGATCACTCCACAGGATCTCTGGGGGACTCTCCGTGAGGCCAGGGCCGGACAACTGGGGAGAGCGGAAATCCGCTTCTAACAGCAGAAGGGAGGTCACACCATCATGGTGTCCAGGAGGTGCAGCAGTCTCGTAGAGGTCCCGTTAGAGGATTTATCCAGGTCTGACAGTCACCAAGGTCACCCACATCTGTGGTGACAATTGCCAATCCCAAGAGTTTCCTAAAGTACTTTAAGATCCTGGAGTGTCTTCTGGGTCACTCAAAACAATTAGTGGTCTGAAACCCGTTAGAGGATTTATCCAGGTCTGACAGTCACCAAGGTCACCCACATCTGTGGTGACAATTGCCAATCCCAAGAGTTTCCTAAAGTACTTTAAGATCCTGGAGTGTCTTCTGGGTCACTCAAAACAATTAGTGTTCTGAAATAATTAGTGAAATAATATGAGACATTTGTATTATACTTTTTTTTTTTTTTTTTTGAGGATGATGGTCTGTTTGCAGTAAATGTGGTGTCTCATTTATTTGGATAGTTGAATTGATCAGAAACATTTATTCCTCGATCCCTGGGCAAATAGAAATGTTGTTTCTGTCTTGACGCTGCTAAAGGACTAGTACAGCACAACTCATAACACTAATAGCCTACGCCCAGCATCTCATAGCCCCACATTCAGGGCCTGGATCCTTGTCTTCACTGTGTGATGGGGGCCTGTGCGCTTTCCACCCAACCCCCACACCCCTCACCGTGGGAGCCATCCCTGTAGGTAGCTTATCCGATCCGATTGCGAACAGGTGATTGATGTCTCGTTTGGTTCCTCCCCTCCTCCGTAGCGCTGAGAAGGTGGAGCGTGTGTAGAATGTACTGGCGGTTGGCTGCCTGCCCAGCTCTGATCTTCCCCTAGCATCTCTGCCGAGACGCCCCGAGCAGGCGGATCCCTACCTTTCTTGGATTTTGTACATTGTCATTGGTCACCCGGATGAGACTGCTGTTCTCACTTTGCCACTCAAGGGAAATGAGTACCATTTTACCTTATTTTACTGATCTAGTCAGCTATGAGTTTTGATGAAAGGCTCTGTTTTACAGCTTGATAATAAAAGTGAACAGTGTTATGGATGGATGCCTTTAGGGAATCAGAGGGCTGATAATCCATCAGCCTTTGGAGGCTCAGATTGCTGCTAGTAAGATGAAGTGCCCTGATTGCCTGAGTGACAAGTAGTTCCTCTTTAGGGAAAATAAGAAAGCTGTAAAGGTGGATCCAGTTTCTCCCTGGCCTTGGGAGAAAGCAGTGTGGTAGCTTCCAGCATGATACGGGATAGACAGGGAGATAGAGCTACAGCAGGAAATCTTCAATTGCTATTAAAATTCTTTATGGCCTATTGTATATTTAGCAGATGTTTTCAAGACAGTCAAAAATGTAGAAATGACTGTAATTGTTGAGTCAGAGTTACTTTTATGGAAACAAAACATTATTCTGTCACTATACATATATCACAATTTCCTTACCAGACCTGAATTTGATTTGTTTCTTTTAATTACAGTCTTTCATATTTCCATGAATGTTCAAATAACAACAACAAAAAAGCATTAGGAACCAGAGAGGGAAAACTTTTTAAAGTGTGCAGCCTTTTTTTCTTTCTAACTTGGAAGATAATGCTCATGACTATATAGAGGGTATGAGATTAAATATTTCCACAGTTGTATTTTTAAATAAATGCTTGAACCTGGCTCTCCATTTTGGAAACCTGGCAGCTCCCACATGGGCAAGGCTATTCATTATATTTCTTAGGGTGTCTGACGTTTCTCCAGCTGTTATTTTCGGGTTTCTGGGTTTGTTATGTATTTGGAGTATTGTGTACAACGACAGCTGCTTATTCTTTTGCTTCTTAGCTTATGGGAATTGTCCTGACATGCTTTCCTGAGAACAGAATTCTCAGCTCCTGTCATTTTAATTTTACTGGAAGTTAGCTCGTCTGATACTTTCTGTTTTCATTTTATTTTTTAATTTTATTTTTATTTTATATTGGAGTATAGTTGATTTACAATGTTGGTTAGTTTCAGGTGTCCTTGTCTGATACTCTTTGCTGAGTAATTCCCTTTCTGTCCCATTTCAGCTGAGCTTTCAGCACAAGATCGGGATCCTGTATTGCAGAGCCGGCCAGAGCACCGAGGAGGAAATGTACAACAACGAGACGGCCGGACCAGCTTTTGAAGAATTCCTCGATCTGCTGGGCCAGAGGGTGCGGCTGAAAGGATTTAGTAAATACCGGGCTCAGCTGGACAATAAAAGTAAGCTTCAGACTTGCTTGTGTGTGCACAAATTTAATGCTCCAAAGGTAGGCACACCGCAGACATCTAAGCTAGCGATCCTGAGCCCTCCCATTCTTGACCCCCTGCAGCGGCCGAGCTGGCTTATTTGGGACGGAGTCGAGATTTCCTCAGATGAGCAGAGGGGAGCATATTTCTCAAGAGCTCTGTGTCTCACATAAGCTCAAAGGGTCAGTTCTTGTTCCTGTGTAACAAGAGCAGAGATTCCCTGGTGTTTGGTGAATAATCTTTTAATATGTTCTTCTTTCTTTTCACCTCACCTGTCTGTTACACCCTGTCCCACTGCAGCAAGGATGAGCCCTGCATTCATTTCTGAAAGTCTAAGCATCACCACATCCACTCAGGCCATGCTCACGGCCTTATCTTGCTCGTTTCCGTTTTCACGTTGTTACCTGGGGAGCTGAAGCAGTGATGAAAAAGCTGACGCATCCTGCTTCCCGAGAACCTTAGTCAGGTCCCCTCGAGTGGGGCACCTGTGGGTGCCCTCCTATGATGTGTGAATTTGTCTTGTGTCTTCATTTAGGTAATCGTGTTCCTTATGGTCCTCATAAATTCTAAGCATTTCACCTTCGTAGTTGTGTTGTTATTTAGTTGCTCTCCGCACACCTAAAAATACCAGGCAGAGTAATTTTGTGTATCTGGGGAAATTCTGCTTATTGTCAAGCAATTAATCGCTTGCTCTTTTAATGCAGGATGAGCAGATAGATTCTGAACTTGGAGGATCTGGGAGGGCATCTAGCCCTAGAGGAGGGGCCGGTGGGAACTTTCCCCTGGGAGAAGGTCACCGTGTGGCTGAACCCAGGGTTGGCATGGAGGCCACCTGAGCCCCCTGCGGCCGCTGGCCCGCTCACCTTGGGACCATCAGAGATACTTGCCTAGATCGCCAATGGTGCCACCCTAGTGCGCATGGCCCGTCATCAGTTCTGGGGTTTTGATCTGTTTTTGAAAGTTACACTTAGAGGACAGATCGCAAGACCTGGACACGGTGTTGGCTCACGTGCGGGCCCTGTGTGTCCTCCACACACGCCAAGGTTGGAGTTTGACTATTAGGCTGAATGTGCCTCAGAAATGTTAAGGTTAGAAAATAATTTGTGACAGCCATTGCAAATACCCACATCTTTTAAGAAGGATCAGTGAGACCTTTTCTGATGTTCTCTGTTTCCTGTGCAAACTGCCCTTACCCACAGACCGCCACATACCCCCTAGAGGTGCTGGCCTGACACCCTTAGGGACGCCCTTCCAGGAGAGCCCCTGCCAACGTAGACTCATTGCTATGCATGCCTGCCGTCCCTCTGCTGTGGGGTGGATTGGGGAAGCATTTTAAGAGCTTCTGAGCTGTACATTCTATAAAACTACAACAGAGGTAATGCAGATATTTTCCTATGTATAGAACTGACATCAGCTTTGAGTTTTGGTGACCTAAGAGATGTCTTTAATACATTACAGAGGTAGTGCTAAGTACTTTAGTGCAAGGAAATGATAACATCGGAATAAGATTTTGATGTGTTGATTCTAATAATCAGCGAGTCTTTTACTTTTATGAGCAAGACCCTGTATGAGATGCAGAGAAATCATGGCATGCCTTTAGAGAGGAGGTTTCTAAGAATTATGTTTCATGGAGTGGTCAGATAAAAAGTATGTCTTTCATGGGCTTCCCTGGTGGCGCAGTGGTTGAGAGTCCGCCTGCCAATGCAAGGGACGCGGGTTCGTGCTCCGGTACGGGAAGCTCCCACATGCCGCAGAGCGGCTGGGCCCGTGAGCCATGGCCGCTGAGTCTGCACGTCCGGAGCCTGTGCTCCGCAACGGGAGAGGCCACAACAGTGAGAGGCCCGCGTACCGG
>NC_041233.1:3632667-3644942 GCF_002837175.3 Physeter macrocephalus | reverse complement strand
GCCCCGCGGGGGGGGAGGCCCCGGCAGAGGGGGGCCCCCATACCCCAAAAAAAAAAAAAAAAAAAAAAAAAAAAAAAGTATGTCTTTCATGCAGTGGGCAAAAAAAAATATCTTCCTTCTTAAATACAGGAGAGTTGTGTTGCAGTTTTCATTCTGCCTGCCCACAGGACCTTGGGCAAATCTGGGTCTCATTTTCTTCACAAAGAAAAGTCAGGGTTTCGGGCTAGAGTATCTGAGATGTCCCTTCCAGCTTTAAAATGGGTTGTTCTTCTCTTAAGTACAGAATGAAATGGGGTAGGAACAGAGGCGCTGTGAGTGCGCTGCTAACCGGTAGAGTACAGACCCCCAGGCCGTGGCTGGCCTTTCTTTGGTTGGCTGCAGAGAATGATAAAACCGAAACTGCCGTGATGGCTTTGTATCCCTCTCTTTTTTTAAAAAAATAAATTTATTTATTTATTTTTGGCTGCATTGGGTCTTTGTTGCTGCGCGCGGGCTTTCTCTAGTTGCGGCGAGCAGGGGCTACTCTTTGGTGCGGTGCGCGGGCTTCTCACTGCGGTGGCTTCTCTTGTTGCAGAGCACAGGCTTTAGGCACGCGAGCTTTAGTAGTTGTGGCACACGGGC
The DNA here is from genome assembly GCF_002837175.3 of Physeter macrocephalus. Taxonomy (NCBI): domain Eukaryota; kingdom Metazoa; phylum Chordata; class Mammalia; order Artiodactyla; family Physeteridae; genus Physeter; species Physeter macrocephalus. The sequence continues at coordinate 3,644,321 of NC_041233.1, read as the reverse complement.
TCAGTAGTTGCGGCTCCCGGCCTCTAGTCTGCAGGGTCAGTAGTTGTGGCGCACGGGCTTAGTTGCTCCACGGCATGTGGGAACTTCCCGGACCAGGGCTCGAACCCGTGTCCCCTGCATTGACAGGCGGATTCTTAACCACTGCGCCACCAGGAATGCCCCCCTGTATCTCCTTTTGAACAGAAATATTTGCAGCAAACCCTTGAACAAGCTTGAGTTGACCTTTTGCATTACCCTTCTGATGTTTAAAATAAAAACTTTGAAAATATTGAATACTTAATTTTAGAAATTTGTCCTTTAGTACTACTTGGGATAGACAAATTATGACCACATATTTGAGAGTGTTTCTCCCCCTTCCCCCTAAAAGTACATTTTTCTTTTTTCATTATGATTTCCTGAATCTGAAGCCCATTGACCAGACTGTGAAATATCTGTCAGCATTTCTCTTACTGAATTTTAAGCATCATAGTAACAGTGTTGTGAGGGGAGTCATTGAACCTGCAGGGTTAGTTCATCCTCTGACCTTCAGTGTTATTTCTTTGTGGGAGGAACAATCGTCATTCCCTCACGACCGGCCTGCTCACTTGCAAAGCCACGTTTCACCCTTAAGGTCCTGAGACAAGAGAGTTGAAATGGAAGATTACTCTCTAAGAAGTCCTAAGAAAAATAACAAGTATGCATTTAATGAATAGCTGAAAGAGAAAATGGGGGCTGGATAATATAGAGCTTATTGGATGAATATCCTCTCTGACTGTCTGCAAGTTGATTTATCAGTATCCGTAGATAAACATTCTACATACTCCCCTTACGCATGAAATTTCCTTCTTTGAGTACCTCTCAGCACAAAACTGTATGCAATACTTTTTTCTAGAGGATTTTCAGGACTATTTCTGAGTTGGATATAAATGTTGGAAATAAGAATATGTTGCATGATTTAGAAAGAAAATAATAAATGCCCGTGAAGGTTAAGTGTTTTAATGTTCTTAAAGTAAAAATTTTAATTTTCAGATTAAAAAAAGTTTAGCCCAAGATCACTACTTAGAGTTTCCCCAACAAACACAATGGAATAAACTTCGTTTTCAATAATATTGAACAGTATTGTTTATGTTGTTTAAAAGGTAGAAGATAAACCTGTATATAGATCAAGGATTGAGAAGGGCAATCTTGAGTTCTCTTTACATCTTAATTTCTGTTTACCTTCTTGTCCTTATACATATGCAAATTGGTTCAAACCTCCGCCCTAAAATTATTACTTAAACGTTTTATAGTCACTGTTGGTTTGGGTGTCTGAAACTCTCAGTGAGGTAATCTGTTGATAATACAGATGGGTTTCGAATTTGCACAGAATCATTCTGCTTTTCACAAGATGAATAGCTGTATGATTAACAGGGATTCAGATGTCATAGTTTTTTTAACATGTATCAGTGCGTAATATACAGTAAGAGATCACATTCATCCTCCCTGGTCTTAATCATATGACTGCCTCATCGCGTTGCCTGTCAGAAAGAGAAGAAAATTACTTCCATCGTTCAGGGAAGAAATCCTTAACATCTTTCGTTCCCATTTCCATATGAAGTCAATCCTGTTTCATTTTTCTGGGTTCTGGAGGGTCAAGTGCCCAAGAATAACTGATAATTAACTGTAAACACACGCACACACACGCACACGCACACACACGATGGGGCAAGGATAACTCTGGTTAGCTCAGCCCCGTCTAATAATTGCACCCAGACCGGAGCCAGGCCACGCCTCCTCCTCCCGTGCTCACCTGTACTTCCTGTGGCAGCAGCATCTCGCCCATGTGGGTCATCTAAGTCAGCACTGCGAAGGCAAGAGTGTAGAAGGAGAGAGAGGGGAAACCACGCGTTCAGTAGAGAGCGCCTGGGTGAGAGCAGATGAGAAAACTCAGGCGGCAGGCGTGGGCTGGAAAGTGGTAGAAACAGGGCCTAGTGAGAGAGCGGGGCCACCCCCAAGACCCTGGTCCTTTATACTTGGGAGGTCTGTTCTTTTCGGTTGAATTGCCTTTTGTAATAACGACCTTCTAAGTGTTGAATTGCTGATCTGCAGTGGCCTAACTTGTTCTCGCAATTAATCTCCGTTTTCAGCTGATTCTACAGGAACGCATTCCCTGTACACGACGTACAAAGACTACGAGCTTATGTTCCACGTGTGCACCATGCTCCCGCATACGCCCAACAACAGGCAGCAGGTACGGCCTCCTCCCACCCCCACCACGGCAGATGCCACCTCCGAGGGCAGCCCCTCCGTGGTATCAGTGTATTTCGAATTTGCAAAGAATCATTAGGTTTTTTTCTTTGAATGGCGTTCATAGCCTTTGACTCTTTTATCATCTGGAAGTATTTGGGCTTTAAAGGGATTATTACGGCACAAGTTTTATTGCACTCTTTTTTTTTTAGTTTTTTTTTTAACATCTTTATTGGAGTATAATTGCTTTACAATGGTGTGTTCGTTTCTGCTTTACAACAAAGTGAATCAGTTATACATAAACATATATCCTCAAATCTCCTCCCTCTTGCGTCTCCCTCCCTCCCTCCCTCCCTATCCCACCCCTCTAGGTGGACACAAAGCACCGAGCTGATCTCCCTCTGCTATGCGGCTGCTTCCCGCTAGCTATCCACCCTACGTTTGGTGGTGTATATATGTCCATGCCACTGCACTCTTTTCTTACAGAACTTAGAAACTCTTCCACACTCACCTGGATTGCTTGCCAGGCAAAATCTTAACGGGAAGCAGTGTCAACTGTATTAATGACAGAAGAAGTCAACCGATGTAACCTGAGCTGCGGTTTCTGCGTGTGGGTAGATAACTTCTAGAAAATATTGTAAGAAAGAATCTTGTAACTCACTCGTGGCATTCTTTACTTTTAGGGGTTTGACTGCATTTGGGGTGAATCCAGAGTTAAAGCAAGGTTTGTTTCCATGCTTAGAAAACTTAATTTTGCTGATGTCGCGTAACCGCACTCCTTTGCTCTAAATTAAAGCACCAGGGACTACATAGTGGTTGTTCGGTAAGCATTTGTCGTGTGAATGAAACTTAATTGTTGCAGAGAACTTTGTCTTTCTTTTTTACTCTTTTTCTGAATGCTCATGAAATTCAATGAAGGTAGTCAAGGGGTGCATTTTTCCAGCGAGACCACTTGCCCTGTTCCCAGGTGGGAAGAACCACCTTAGATCCCACAGCCAGGAGGAAGAAGAGGCCCCTGACCCCCCCAGCCCGGCTTGTCACATTTGGGGCTGTAGCTCCTCTGTGTATTCCTCTTCTCGTGGTAATTGCTAGATGGGTTTTTTCTACCTAATGCTTAACCTCAATCCCTTGTCCTTCCTGTATTTTCTACAGGGTTTTCTAGTAATCAGAGTTCTGCCCATTACCTTCAGAGGATCTGTCTTTTGATCACATGTCTGTATGTTTTTTATGACATGGAGTTCCAATCCCTAGATCACACGTATGAATTTTACACATGTTTTAAACTAAAGGATTTCTAGCTCTTCAAACATTTATTTGGAATAATGCCTTATAGACTCACTCGATATTAAGATGCTCAATTTTAGACCATGCAGTTGTCCTGCAGGTACTTTTGCAATCATCCAGTAATTAAGCTCTGGGTGAGTTGTTGCTGAGAAACCTGAGAGCGCTGACTCAGGCCCAGAGACTCTGTCAGTACCTTAGTGGAAATAGACCCAGTGCCTTTGGACCCCACTCATGGAGCATTCAAACCACAAGGCCCTGCCAGCTCTCCAGTTACCTGAGTCACTGGACTCGGACTCCGCTCCGTTGTTTCTCAGAGGGCAACCTCTGGAATTTCAAAATCCCTTGACTTTACTGTTACCAGAACTCAAAGCTGGCTTCCCCCGTCCCCTTTTTATTGAACAGTAAGTAAAAGTGTGGTTTTATGAGTTCTTTGTACCAGAGTTTCTTTCACTGAAACTCTCCCCGAAAAGTCCTACACACAAAAATGTGGATGGAAGGATGGGGGGGCGGGGTGGGGAGTGAGGTACGTGGGTGTTTTCAACTTCCCAAACGGGAGATTAAAAAAAAAAAGAAATCCCTGTACATTGAGATTGTATATTACAAACTCCGTAGCCTAAAGACTTGTTGGTTCCATTTTTGTTTTTCTCTTTTAACTTGAGTGAGAATCCATGGCGTTGAATGTTATGCTGATGCATTAAAGGTAGAAAACTGCTTGTTTTGCTTTTTAAATTGCTCTTACTATATGTAGAATATATATGATCTTATATGTGTTTCATTGGGAAATCTATATACTCAACGTAGGATGTAGGCAAGTAATCACAATATAAAAGGGATGAGTGTAGGATGGGGGATAAGAGTCATTGGGCTTGTATTCTGAACTTGTAGTCAGTCATTTGCCTTGTGGCCTTGGAAAAGATTCTTAGTTCTCAAGAAATTTGATAATTATATAATGAGGATGTGGTCCAGGTGGCCAACAGTGGGTGCTTGGAGCCCTGTACTGAGAAGGAAGAGTTCTACGCCAAGGCTCAGGCGGGAAGAATGCTGTATTTTTGAGATACCTTCCAAGGGTTTGCAAGTGGGGAGGTGTGGCACACCTGAGCGTATTTGGACAAGATGATGCATAACATCTCCCTCTTAGTGTTAGAATTCCGTGATTCCAGGGCCTTCTTTGAGGCTTCCTCCTTCTAGGTTGGAAAAAATCTTCAGCAGAAAAATGTAGTTCTTAAGAGCAAGAATTCTAGAACCACACTTCCTGGATATGAATCCCAGCTACTTAGCTTTGTGACCTTGGGCACAATTGTCTGTGCTTTATTTTCCTTTATCACTGAAGGTAGAGACTTTTACCTCTTTCTTCACTGAGTGTTGTATGCACAAAGAACCACTGCCCAGAACGTGGAGAGCAGTCAGTTAACGTTTGTTGAATGGACAAATGAGTGAATGAACCTTTCTTAGATGGTAGTTAGAATTAGGTGAGTTAATATGTATAAAGCACTGAAAATAGTGCCTGGCACAGAGTGTGCTCAGTAAGTTTTAGGTGTTATTTTAATTTATAACTTATGAGATATAGAGGACAAGTATTTTAGATGACTTAATTTGCATTTTATCTTCCTGTTCCCAGTCCTAAAGACCTATCATGAAAAGCTAAGGCCTGAATCGTTAAGAAAGGAAGGGACTAATTTATCAGTAATTTCAGAAAATCATTTTTACGTTGACATTTAATACTTTGCTAATGATGATCAGAATATTCTGGTCATGGATCAGTGATGGCACTGTGCAGCCTTGGAACACGGGCTTTCCAAATTTGTTGCGGGTTGTGCTCCTTTGCCGTCTCTCTCACCCACCCCACCCGTGCCCACACATTATGGTAATACCAAGGGCATAAGTGTCTGAAGTGACCATCCGGGTTCATGACTGCAGTTTGAGGCCACAGAACTTAGCAAAATTAACTGGTCTGTACGTGAATTGCACCTCTGACTTTGGCCTTATTAGCCCCATGGTATTTGTGACTATTTCACTGTTCTAGATGCATCCACATCAGATACAATTTCTTGTGTTTGTTCTTATAATAAATCAAGCTGAAAGCTGATTCCAAGGTGTATTAAAAGTCTTTAGAGAGTTCATGACAGTTGCAAGAGAGTTCAATCTTTGGAATGTCTGGACTCTTACAAAGAAAACCTAGCCAGATAAGGAAGCCCGTTCTTGGAGTGTTTTCCCTCTTCAGTCAAATCCCCCAGGTCTCTCTCTGGGTCTGCTTGGCAGTCAGTCCACTTTTCCCAGGGCTGTCTCCCCTGGGTGCTTCCCTCCTGCTTGTCCTATAGACAGATCGTAGTTAAGCCATCATGGGATGTTATCAGTGGAAAGAACCCCACAGATTAGCTTCGGACTTCACTTTGGCAGAGACAAACTAAGTATATAAACAGATGAAGGTAGCATGGTTCCTGGCACACAGTAAACTTTGTGTGTGTGTGTGTGAATGCATGCGTAATGTTAGAACTGCCCTGCTTGGAAGGGGTTTCTGAGCTCCATGGAGGTCCCTAAGGAAAAAGACAAAACCACTGGGTTTCTGAGATTCCATCTGAAGAATCCTGGTCTTAGCCTAGGGATGGGCTTGACATCTACAGAGGAAATAGGGACAGAGCTTGTTAGGCTAGGCTGGAACCCCTTCTCCATATAATTTAGACAGATGGTCAGCCCCTGCCTTAAAAGGTTTGTGTACATACTTCTGTAAATCCCTAATTGGTACAGCTGAGGAACCATTTAAATATTGGAGGAATCTACCTCATTAAGTGCTCTACAGCCAGGTCCTGACTGCTCTTGGGTTCGCCTATAAATAGTAATCTGGAATATTTTGGAAGCATAAAAGGTGTATTCAGCTTTTCGTGATTAGCTTTATTCCCAGGCCAGAAAGAAGAATGTATACTTATACCAGATAATAAGAATTATTGCTTTGAAAAAGGGCTGGTATTGCCCAGTTTCAGAAGAGAAATATTTGTATCGTCATAATCTTTTCTTATCTTCACTTTGTTATTAAATCATTAAAAATCCACATTCTTGGTTTATTTCTGTTTCTCCATTTCCAAAATATTCAGTCTTGCTTAGCTGGTTTGTGCATTTACTCTTGCCATTGGTAAAACATTTTATATAATATTTTTATATCGGTTATATAGAATGGTAAATCAGCAATGCATCCTTGAAACGGTGATTAAATTTGACCTCTTCTTGCTGATCTGAGATCAGAGTGGTTAATTAGCGGTCACTTTTTTGTGGAAGCAAATTAGGCAAGATCTTTTGTATTTATGTGGTAATGTGTGTAGGTTTTCCCCCTCTTTCTTGCTGGTCAGACTACTATTCTATGTTCACTTTTTCTATGTCTTTGTACAGGAAACTTTATAGATGTCTCTTAAAAATGAGAGCAAAATTCTGACCACTGGTACATGCTCTTTTGAGTACAGAGAATATGAGGGGGCTGTGTTGTATGCATGCATGTGTGTTTGTGTATGTTCTGTGTGCAAGCGTGCAAAATTAGGACGGTCCCTGAAGGAGGAGAAGCTGGCGCTCCGTGTAAAGGGGAGACACTTTCTAAGCAAGGGTTGGCAAACGCAAGGTGCCGGCTGCAGAGACAGGTGGGCGTGTTGCAGGGACAGGGTGGCTGTCCAGAAGGGGAGGGGGGTGACGGGGCCAGACTGCGGGAAGGATCGGGACAGACCAGTGTTTGTCAGCCCTGCTCCTACTGCTGGGGCTTTCCGACGATACACCAAGAACTGAGATCCAGAATTTACGATGGTTATTTCAAAACGGGATACATTTAATTTTTTTCCTCACTTCTGAACTCATCTCTTTGAATTTCAGAACTTGTAATCATTAAACGATGCAATTTTCTCTTTGAAATCATGCTCATTTTCACATGTTTGCTTCTTAAGACAAGAAACTCTCTCTGGAGACCTGCCTTCTCCAGTTTCAAATTCAGCTTTCTCATCGCTGACCCTGAGAGACTTCTTCTGAACGACATCCCAGCCGCATCACATCTTCTTACGGTGTAGCCTCTTTCCCCCTCTCCTCCAGAATTAGGTGCAACATGCTTTTTTTTTTTTTTTTTTTTTTAAAGAATTTAACAAATGAACCTATTTGCATAGAGGCTGGTAGAGCTAACCAAGTTCGACTTTATGCCATTTTTGATGCCTATGCAGCTGCCTGGAGGTTGGTTGTTTTCACTTGCTTTTGGTTCTTGCACCACGTTGAAACTGGACCTGTGAAACCCTGAAGTGTGTTTAAGGAATTGAAGATAAACCCACAGGTTGCTATTTCTGTAGCATCTGTATGCTTTTTGTCAGGGAATTGGGTGAAGAATCACATTTTCACTTTCCTTGTCATACCAAGAGCTTATTCCTTCCTGGCTCACAGCTTGAATCAAGTGTCGGGAAGTTAGCAGAATTGACTCTGTAAGTCTAATACGATATTTATTAACTCACTCTCGCGGTTGAAGACTCTTGAGTTGGCCCTTTGGGCACTGAAGAAGTGTTAGGAGCTTCTCATGTCTAGAAGGCCTAGAAGACGTCATTCCTTAATCCCTGAAATAGCACCGGTGGCATCTTGGTGACCAGGAACTTGCCTTGCTGTCTTGCTGGGCTGCCCTGGTTTATGGGCTGCCATGCCCTTTCCCCTTCCATTTCCAGAGTCGACTTCTACAGGATTTCATTGACAAGTTAGAACAAGACATAACTAACTGCTGAAGAGAACCCTAACCTTTATATAAGAAGCCCAAGAATTACTTAGGTTATTTAATGTCTGACAATGAATAATGTTTCCATGAACCTGCCAGATGCTGTATTCCTTTAGTCTCTAAAAAGATTCAGATATCCTATTGATGGGCCAGGTGTTCATTTTTCTTCTTTTATTCTCTCCAGAGAGCTTGAGATTTTATTTTCCTCTTCTTAATGAATCTCCTTGTTCCCCTCCCTCCCCTGCACTTTTTCTACAAAGTGCATTTTGTGAGCGTGGTTAAATTAACTAGAATTTTAAAACTATTTCTAGCCCATTTTACAAAGCAAAAGAATATGCTTAGAAAGGGGCAAAGGCGGGTTGGCCGTCATCAAGGTCACTAACTAGCCTTAAAGTTTCCTTTAACTTGCGCTTTAAATATTCCAGTGGTGAAGTGTAGAACTGGACCCATGGTCTTCCTTCAGGAGCAAGAGAAATGGGTAGGAATAGCTGTCCACGTTTCACCGACTGATGAGGCTGGGCTGCCCTCTGAGGTTAACCAGGAGGGTGGCCAGCGGATGCCCTAGTCACTGGGGAAGGAGGGGCCCAGAATTCCATACGTGGCCTTGGCCCCTGCAAGCTCCATCGGCTTATCAGTCTGAGAATTCCTGCGTTTCAAGGAGATCGAGAATTCCTGTCTTTCAAGGAGATCGAGAATTCCCGCGTTTCAAGGAGATCGAGAATTCCCGCGTTTCAAGGAGATCGAGAATTCCCGCGTTTCAAGGAGATCGAGAATTCCCGCGTTTCAAGGAGATCGAGAATTCCCGCGTTTCAAGGATATAGAGGAAAGTACAGTGTAAGCCATTGTGTTTGTGCTCAGCAAATACATTGAACACACTGTTAGGTATTTCAGTTTTTCTTTTAATTTTTCATTTGTTCCTGAATTTTGTTGTCCTGTTACACAGTCCGTGTGAATCATGTATTTCAGTTATTGCAGAAACGAGGGAAGAATATATCTTAGCCTCGTACAGTTTTCAGCATGTCATGATGCTTGTTTTGCTTTTTTATTTATTTTTTTTGGCTGCGCTGTGCAGCTTGCAGGATCTTAGTTCCCCGGCCAGGGATCAAACCCCCGCCCCCTGCAGTGGAAGCGCGGAGTCGTGACCACTGGACCACCGGGGAAGTCCCGTGATGCTTGTTTTAGATACTTGTCCTTGCCTTGTTTTCTTTTCTTTTCATGAAATGTTTATTGTGGTTAACATCTGTGTCCACTATAGGATGGGTAAATAGTAACACAGTGAATATATGACTAGTTTGCTACTGATTTTTTTACGTGCATCTTAAAATGTCACCTTTTACTTAAATATCTAGCAAACATTTTTAAAACGACAGCTGGCTCATTAATGGCTATTAATATAGCTTTCAAAAGTTCACTCAGGCAGTAAAACGATTTTGTGTGTTTATAACTTTAACCATCGGGATTTAAATAGGAGTTTTCCAGCATATGAATCAGCGATTTAACTGGCCCATAGTAGGGAACTCTGGAAGAATGGACATTTCGTTCCCACTTTTCCAGGCCTTTTATCATGCTAAATCACAAGTCAGGGGCCTGACAATGAAATCCCTTTTGTATCTGGGTTTAAAAGGTTTTAAAAGTTGAAATTAATGCTCTTTACAGTGAAGTATGTTGTGTAAGTGCCAAATAAATTTAACGGCGAGCTCGTTGCCTCTGTTATTGCTCGTAAAGAGAGATTTACTACCTGAGATTACCCCGTTCCTGCAGTGACATCACCAACTCATGTAAGGATTACTGTCTCTATGAAAACTGAGGATCACAGACTCTGTGAGCACAGATCCTAATGGCTTTAGGTGCATAAGCTTACGGAGCGTATGGATTTGTTGATGTGTATTCAGAGGTGGTCACAATTTTATTGCACGGGGCTACGTGGCTGTGATTGTGTATTTGTAACGTTTGTTTATTCACTTAGCCAGTGTGTGTGTGGGTGTCTGCTGTGTTCTGGGCAGGCCATTAGAAACTGGGAAACCAAAAGTCAACGAGATACATCTCCTGCCCGCCTGATGATTATGACCTGATGTAGGAGAAGTAAACCAAGACTTAGAATAGGACACGACAACTAATATGGTCGCTATGGGCCTGGGGTATGGGTGCAGGGCCTGTGCAGTTCCTCCAAGGACATTCTTTCCAGTGTGTTGGTAGCTCAGCAGAGACCTGAGTGGTCTAGGAGAGACTTGGGGTGAAGGGGGCATTCTGGGCAGAAGGAACATCGCAAGTAAAGGGGTTCAGGTGTTACTGCCCTGGGGTTCCTTCTCTCCTGATGCATTTGTAATTTACTGGGTTTTCCAACTGTTAATCTGGTGGAATTCTGTGTTCCCGAAATACATTGAAAAAGCTAGATTTCAGTTAATTAGCTTGAATATATCAGCCGCCAAAATAACAGTCTTCTGTATTTTTGTTGCAGAAATGCACGTGTCACTTAAGCCCCTGACACCCTAGTGCAGGACTTTCAGCCACTGTACCTTCCCTTGGCCCTCTGCCGTCTCCTCCTTTTAAGTCGAAGAGCTTAATCTACAAGATTCCTTAAAGCGATTTTAGCTCTAATGTGCTATTATTTCAGGGCAAAAAATGATAAAGATGAAAAGGAGAGAAAACACCAGTTGCATTTCAAAGCAAAAGATGAACTTAAATATTGAGGCTTTTCTTTCCATAGGTCTTTGGACGCAGCCATGTCAAGGAGGCGTAGCTTCCAAAGGATGACTCTGCTTTTCTAAAAAACTCCTTGAAATTGAATGCTGAGTGAATTGTATACATTTACGTATCTTGTTTTTACAGAAAACCGTGTCTGTAACTCTGTGTGTGTGTGTGTGTGTGTGTGTTCACTTTCCTGACTGCAGCTCCTGAGGAAAAGGCATATAGGAAATGACATCGTGACCATTGTCTTCCAAGAGCCTGGAGCACTTCCTTTTACTCCAAAAAGCATCCGGTCCCACTTTCAACATGTCTTCGTCATAGTCAAAGTGCATAATCCATGCACTGAAAATGTGTGTTACAGGTGAGTCCCTGGCGTTTCTTGCTCCCAGGGTTGTTCCAACAGGACCTCATTCCCCAAAATGTCTTTCAATTAGTTTTCCAGTTATTATTTCTATGCCCGTAATTATCCTTTTTTTTTTTCTAATTATATTTCCCACTGTCTTCACTCAGGCACTTTATTTTTCTTTCTTTCTTTCTTTTTCTTTTTTTTCCTTTTTCTTTTCTTTCTTTTCTTTCATTTTATTTTTGGCTGTGTTGGGTCTTGGTTGCTGTGTGCGGGCTTTCTCTAGTTGCGGCGAGCGGGGGCTACTCTTCGTTGCGGTGCACGGGCTTCCTATTGCGGTGGCTTCTCTTGCTGTGGAGCATGGGCTCTAGGCACGCGGGCTTCAGTAGTTGTGGCACGCGGGCTCAGTAGTTG
>NC_041233.1:3629041-3632589 GCF_002837175.3 Physeter macrocephalus | reverse complement strand
GGCTCTAGAGCGCAGGCTCAGTAGTTGTGGCGCACGGGCTTAGTTGTTCCGCGGCATGTGGGATCTTCCCGGACCAGGGATTGAACCCGTGTCCCCAGCAATGACAGGTGGATTCTTAACCATGGCGCCACCAGAGAAGTCTTATACTCAGGTACTTTCTGTAAGAAATAATTGCCTTCTTCCCGTTTTGAAACAGTGAAATTCCTAGCAGTTCACAGTTCCTAGGTTTCACCTTTCCTCAATGTTAAAGACTTCCTCCAGTCCCTGCCAGACCATCGCTTGATTGATAGCAGCCTCAGAGGTGGAGGATCTGGCCATTTCAGTGCTTCCCTGAAAGAAATGCATTCTGGTGGTAAAATGTTTCTTCCCGTCTAAGAGCTTGGAAACGCGCACACGGTGGTGTGGTGATGTGTCGAGATAGGGGTTTGACACTCGCTCTGGTGATTTCAAAAGGCCATCCAGGTGCCTCGGAATCCCGAGACTGACGAGGCCTGCCCTTCCTGTACCCATGCTCTTCCTTAGGAAACAGCTGTCACCGAAGGCTCCTCCTGCCTTGTGGGGTGTCAGTAAAAAGAGCCGGTCTCTGACCTGAGTGAGAATCCAGCTCTCCTGCCCCCTCATGGCACTTTGTAACGAGTTAGCTTATTTTTTGGAGCCTTCATTCCCTTTTCTGAAAACTGGGGATAATAGTACCAACTTCAATATGTAGTTATGAGGAATGAATAGCAGGAATTATGCAAAACACCTGTTAGAGTTTCTGGTGCTCATCTTAAAGCAGTGGTTACCGGTTGAGCTGCCTCCCGGGCCTGGATGGGGCCCAGGCCTGGGTACGTGTGAGGGGACAGAGGGGCCTGTGAACTGCAGCCATGCCCTCCTAGGGGCAAGGAGACTGGCCTGCGTGCTTGGTGTCGCCAGCTTGCATCCCCACCCCATATGCTCTCCCCATCTGCATGGTTTCCCCCCATGGTGATCCTTGTATGCACCTCAGTTCAAGACCCCTGGCCTGAATACTCAGAACGACTTTTTATTAAAAAAAAAAAAGTGATATTTGAAGAAAAGGACATCTAGTCTGTATAAACGATACGCTTAAAGCCGGTAACGTTGGTGCAAACATACTCAGTCGGCTTATTCTTCTGGGATCTTCCCTGATGAATGGTAATTATGAAGAGTAACCTTAAATGAGCCTTCCTAATGGATCGGAAACATAAGCCTAGGACTTTATTGTATTTGGTGTTATTTTATAGGCTGCTATTCTTAGGTCAAGTCAAGTATTTTTAATTACTTTCTATCTTTATGCTTCTATCATGAGGTGGTTGATTAGCACAAAAAATCTTAAGGATAAGTAATACCTTTTTATTTTTATTTCTTTTGGGTTTTCTGTGTTTAATTAAATTACCGGGGAGGGTTGCTTTTGATATAGATCTTACCTATCAACAAAGTGGCTCGCATTATGTTTTCTGTGGTAGAAACCAGCTTGTACAAATGGTTCAAAGATGGGGTCATTGCCTTTTAAGATAACCACGTTGCTATCACTAAATTATCATTTACTAATGAGATTCAAATGTAAAGCAGTGGAGTGCCTCTAGGTTTTGGAAGTGCCTCATAAACATTCATAACGATCACACTTACCACCTCATGAGTGTCCTTCAAAGAATCAATCGTAATCTTCTGGAAAACTAGTCAAATCAATTCCATGACATTTTTATGAAGATGTGTTTACTCTGTCACAGGGAATAAGGTTACAGTGCCCAGGTTTTCCAGAAACACCTCATAGGTCTGTTTCCTATGATTTCCTCAAAACATACCAGTCACAAAATAAATTCATTAAAATAATTTCCAAGGAAATGATAAAATATAGTCCAGATCTGCTGTTTTCTAGGTTGCTCCGTCTTAAGCACGGGTGCGTTTTATAGAAGCCTGGGTGGGTCGCACACGCCCCTGTGACCCCTGTGCATCGTTCATCCCATTAGCTCTGCACAGGTGCCGCGTGGCAGCGAGTTCTAGCGGATCATGACCTGCAGTACCACGTAGCTCAGAGGCGTGGTCCAGACAGACTGCTGGGGTGAGATGCCCTCCTCTGATAAAAGGGTGCTGCTAACTAGGGCATCCAGAGTGTGAAAGAGCAGGCTCCCACCTTCCAGAGAAGTCTGAGGCGTGCCCGCTGGATACAGCAGGGCTCTCTCTAGGTGATGCTGGGGCCACTTGAACCTAGAAAGAAATAATGGGGCAACATCCACAAAGCTCCGTGTTATGTAATTTTAGTCTAAAATTATTAAAAAGCAAACTTAACTGATTGCCTGTTTCTTTATACGAGATTCTTTCATTTCAATGGTTGTAGCCATTGTAGAGCTAACTCTGAGGGATTTATGTGTTTGTGTGCTTTCCAAGGTAAACTCTTTGCAAAATGCATCCTTTAATAACTGAATGAGTAAACTTCTTGTTGTCTGTAGGCTTAGTAGCTAACTGTCAATTAAAAGGGAAGTATTGGGCTTCCCTGGTGACGCAGTGGTTGCGCGTCCGCCTGCCGATGCAGGGGAACCGGGTTCGCGCCCCGGTCTGGGAGGATCCCACATGCCGCGGAGCGGCTGGGCCCGTGAGCCATGGCCGCTGAGCCTGCGCATCCGGAGCCTGTGCTCCGCAACGGGAGAGGCCGCAGCAGAGGGAGGCCCTCATACCACAAAAAAAAAAAATAATAATAATAAAAGGGAAGTATTATCTATATAAAACGATGACTTCCATTTTAGCAAACTTACTGTGTAGCCCCTTCTTACAAAAATTAGATGATAATGTTAAGTTGATGATGAAAACGATAATTATTTGTGGCAATAATAGTGACGATAACAGTTGGGTTAATAATAGCTTAGCATGCATTATTTTGTTTAACCCTCACAGTGTGCTTTTGAGGATGGAACTGTTTTAACCCCCGTTTTACAGACGAGGCACTGAGGGGTTAAGTAACTAACTCAGAGTCCCTCAGAAAGTGGTGGAGCTGGACTCCTACGAAGAACGCCGGACCCTGGAATCTGCTGTACCCCACGTTGCTTTCCTAAAACCCTTTAACTGGCACATGGAGGAAGGCTCATCTTTGTACTGTTGCCCTCAGTGGAGGGTCTTATGTCTAGATCATCAGTAAATGCTACCAAGTTATTTGGGTAAAATAAGAAATTCTAAAACATACTCTTGTTTCCCAGTCTGGCAAAAGAATATTCCATCTTAACTCTGCTTGAAAGAATTATGGATTATATAAGCTTTTGTAACCAGGGGTTTCTAATTGATCCCCATCCTCAGACTATCATGGTGATCATGGACTAGTAATACTAGTAATAGTAGGGCTTCCCCGGTGGTGCAGTGGTTGAGGGTCTGCCTGCCAATGCAGGGGACACGGGTTCGGGCCCCGGTCCAGGAAGATCCCACATGCCGCGGAGTGGCTGGGCCCATGAGCCATGGCCACTGAGCCTGCGTGTCCGGAGCCTGTGCTCCGCAACGGGAGAGGCCACAACAGTGAGAGGCCCACGTACCACAAAAAAAAAAAAAAAAAATAGTAGTAA